>NC_091210.1:19448915-19558915 GCF_040958095.1 Procambarus clarkii | reverse complement strand
ACTTTCTCATGGAAATGAGTTTTATTTACTCAATTACTCTTATTCTCTTCTGAGAAATGTAACAGTAAATATCAACATATTGCTGCCCATTTACACACACACACACACACACACACACACACACACACACACACACACACACACACACACACACACACACATATATATATATATATATATATATATATATATATGTGAGAAAGCTGCATGAACGCGCAAGCCATATATCACTAAGAACTCTTTGACCCGGCCAGGATTCGAACCCATGCCGTCCAGGATCACCCCTAAACGTACACAGTACCGTGACCACCGCACCAATGATCGTCACCAATAGACGATCATTGGTGCGGTGGTCACGGTACTGTGTACGTTTAGGGGTGATCCTGGACGGCATGGGTTCGAATCCTGGCCGGGTCAAAGAGTTCTTAGTGATATATATATATATATATATATATATATATATATATATATATATATATATATATATATATATATATATACTCTATATACTTCTACTGTGTTAGCAATTATAACAACAGAATTAGACCTAGTAATTGTTGGCCATATATCATATATTACCTAGTAATATATGGCACAGCAAGCCATCCGATTCACCTGGATTGGTAAGCCTATTGTCTCACCTGACAGAGTAGGCCTATTGTCTCACCTGGCAGAGTAGGCCTATTGTCTCACCTGACAGAGTAAGCCTATTGTCTCACCTGACAGAGTAGGCCTATTGTCTCAACTGACAGAGTAGGCCTATTGTCTCACCTGACAGAGTAAGCCTATTGTCTCACCTGACAGAGTAGGCCTATTGTCTCACCTGACAGAGTAGGCCTATTGTCTCAGTAGGCTTATTGTCTTACCAGCTCAGTAATAAACTGGAAATAATGCTAGGTAATTATTCCTTTATGGCTACATAACACTGGGAAAAGACATAGACGACAAGAACAGAGCTGAGATGCGGAAAAACCGGTTTCCACCATTCTGTGCCATCGGGAATCGAACCCTGGCATGCAAGAAACTAGACCATGTCACTCGACCAATCATTTCAAGTTGAATTATAATTTCTCTCTATTCTCTTCATTCTAAAGAATATAACGTTTAACAGAACGAAAAAAAGAATAAAGAAAATCGTTCAGATTACTCAGACAAGATCTTTCTCATATAACAGTAAATACCTTTATTTTTTCAATCACCAGTGGAAGATGATATATAAGAACAGAAGAACATAATAACATTAGAACATAAGTTCATGAGAAGGTAGGTAACTTCAGAAGGCCTATTGGCCCATATGAGACAGCTCCTATTTATAACCACCCTGTCTCATTCATATGTCTAACCTACGCTTGAAACAATCAAGGGATCCTACTTTTATTATGTTACGCGGTAATTGGTTTCACATATCAACAACCCTGTTACCGAACCAGTATTTACCCAGTGCTATCGAACCAGTATTTACCCAGATACCATTCTCCATACATCATGTACTGGGTAGATCACATTATAATTTTACAGCATTATTTATCCACAAAACCCACAAGACAATTGAAATTAAAATGCTTTTAAAACAATCAATATATGACATATGCGTATGATGTATTGATATTCATAATTAATGCTGTATAATGATGTAAGGGCGAAGAGGGAGAACGGCCTATTGACTTAGCTCGAGTGCAGGGGGGAGTTGTGAAAAAACCTGGTTTGTGTCTCAGAGAGGCTGCAGGATCCAGAAAGTTCAGTAGAACTTCGGTTTCAATTCTTTTGACCATGTCGTAGCTCAGCCGATTAAGGCAGCGTCTGGGATGCTCTCGGACGCAGGTTCGAATCCTCGTCACGGCCCTTGTGGATTTGTTCATTAATGCTGTGATTCCAAGCTGGAGCGGTTTCAATTTGAAGCTGATTTTTAAACACAGTTTTTTCCAACTGAAACGTATTGTTCCTTTTTAATGTTACTTTTAAATCTTCAGGATCCACGTTAAGACAGTCTCTGCTCCTTGAAATGCTACTGGCGCGCTCTTCCCCGCAATCTAATCTTGGTCCGTGACTGGAGTGTCCAACTGGATCTCAAGAACTATTTGCGGCAGCCGAAGGGCGCCGATTAGGATCTGACATGTGGTTCTGGAGTGGGGCTGGCACTTGAGGATTGGGGCTGACACTTGAGGATTGGGTCTGGCACTTGAGGATTGGGTCTGGCACTTGAGGATTGAGGCTGGTACTTGAGGATTGGGTCTGGCACTTGAGGATTGAGGCTGGTACTTGAGGATTGGGGCTGGCACTTGAGGATTGGGGCTGACACTTGAGGATTGGGGCTGGTACTTGAGGATTGGGGCTGGCACTTGAGGATTGGGGCTGGCACTTGAGGATTGGGTCTGGCACTTGAGGATTGAGGCTGGTACTTGAGGATTGGGGCTGGCACTTGAGGATTGGGTCTGGCACTTGAGGATTGGTGCTGGCAATTGAGGATTGGGTCTGGCACTTGAGGATTGGGGCTGGCACTTGAGGATTGGGTCTGACACTTGAGGATTGGGTCTGGCACTTGAGGATTGGGTCTGGCACTTGAGGATTGGGTCTGGCACTTGAGGATTGGGTCTGGCACTTGAGGATTGGGGTTGGCCATTGAGGATTGGGTCTGGCACTTGAGGATTGGGGCTGGTACTTGAGGATTGGGGCTGGCACTTGAGGATTGGGTCTGGCACTTGAGGATTGGGTCTGGCACTTGAGGATTGGGTCTGGCACTTGAAGATTGGGTCTGGCACTTGAGGATTGAGGCTGGTACTTGAGGATTGGGGCTGGCACTTGAGGATTGGGGCTGGCACTTGAGGATTGGGTCTGGCACTTGAGGATTGGGGCTGGCACTTGAGGATTGGAGCTGGCACTTGAGGATTGGGTCTGGCACTTGAGGATTGGGGCTGGTACTTGAGGATTGGGGCTGGTACTTGAGGATTGGGGCTGGCACTTGAGGATTGGGTTCAGCACAGGAGTGAGAAGGCTGAAGTCATGGGTTTCTGGAGGAAGTCTGATTTTCAGTACATGGTTCAAATTGGGAGGTTCAGACTTCGAGTTTCTGGAGGGAATGTGAAGTAGTTCTTCTAGTCCCCCAACCCGGCCCAAGCCCAGGCTTGACGTGTGGGAGCTTGGTCCAACAGGCTGTTGCTTGCAGCGGCACACATTCCCACACATCCACTACAGCCCCGTTAATCCGGCATTATCTTGCAGAAAAGATACCATTTTTTTTTTTTCATGAAGAGTTCCACATTTGTTTTGGTAATATTTCTTATTCTTTCTGGGAGAATATTGAACAACAGTGGACTTTTAATATTCATACAGTTTTCTCTGATTGTGCCTATGACACTTCTGCTCTCTAGCTCAGTATGTTGACCAGACCACACACTAGAAAGTGAAGGGACGACGACGTTTTGGTCCGTCCTGGACCATTCTCAAGTCGATTGTCAAGTCGAATAACAACTCAATATGTTGATATTTTACTGCGCAAATTTGGGACCTGGTCCCCTGCTATTTTGTATATATATATATATATATATATATATATATATATATATATATATATATATATATATATATATATATATATATATATATATATATATATATTGATATCACTTGTCTCCTTTCTAGAGTACATTTTGAGAGCTTTGAGACGATCTCAATAGTGCTTTATCGTGTCTATGCGTGCCGTATATGTTCTCTATCAAATCCCTATGCATGTTCCATGCATACCTTATCTGCATTCAGTTTTTCTTCTAATGCATCAGTAATTTTATCATAGTGGTTGAGTAGCTGCGAGAGATACGATCTTCCCGCTCAAACTACATGTTAATGTGAGTTGTGGAAGTCATTGGTTCCTATAAAACTAGGTATATGACTCCTGATTATTCTCTCAGAATCTTATATTATGCGGAACGTTAGTGCGTCTGGTCTATAATTCTTAGCCAATGCTTTGCTCCCTCTCCTTGTGTAGAGACGTTATATCTGCTGATTTAAGTGCTCGGGGAATCTCCCCTGTGTCCAAGGCTTTTCTTCACTATGCACTGAGTGCTACTGGCACTTTGCACTTCTTTATAAATATTGAATTCCATGAGTCTGGATCCGGAGCAGAAGGCATGGTGTCAATTTTTCTTTCAGAATCTGCAGAGTTCGTGTTGATATCGGGTTATATTTCCACGGGTTTGGATATCATGTATAAAGAAGTTTGTCCGGATCTTCCATTTTCAATCTGTTTATGGAGGTGGTACTCATGTTCTCAAACTGCTTTAATAGTTTTTCACTAATTTCTTTGTCATTATGACTAGACCACACACTAGAAGGTGAAGGGACGACGACGTTTCGGTCCGTCCTGGACCATTCTCAAGTCGACTGTGATTTCTTTGTCATCTTCTGGGCCTCTTAACCTGGAGCTCATTACATGCTTCAAGTGTAGGCCTAAGTGTGTGTGTGGTTGAGCTTTGGCTCTCTGGTCCCGCCTCTCAACCGTCAATCAACTGGTGTACAGATTCCTGAGCCTACTGGGCTCTATCATATCTACATTTGAAACTGTGTATGGAGTCAGCCTCCACCACATCACTTCCTAATGCATTTCATTTATTAACTATTCTGAATTAAGCAAATTCTTTATAATGTCTTTATGGCTGATTTGGGCACTCAATTTCCTCCTGTGTCCTCTAGTACGTGTGCCCCTTATGTTAAATAAACTATCTTTGTCCACCCAATCAATTCCTTTGAGAGTCTTGTATGTGGTGATCATGTCACCTCATTTTACTCTCTTTCTCGCTATGTCTCTCTTTTTTCTTTCTCTCTCTCTGTTTCTCTTTTACGAGCCTCTCTAGGATAAGAGCAGCACAGGAACATAAGCGAGTGGCTCACGTGAGAGCCAACATTAAAACTTGTCTTTGACGCAAGACATGTGCCTCACGGAGACCTGTCTTTGACGCAAGACGTGTGCCTCACGGAGACCTGTCTTTGACGCAAGACGTGTGCCTCACGGAGACCTGTCTTTGACGCAAGACGTGTGCCTCACGGAGACCTGTCTTTGACGCAAGACGTGTGCCTCACGGAGACCTGTCTTTGACGCAAGACGTGTGCCTCACGGAGACCTGTCTTTGACGCAAGACGTGTGCCTCACGGAGACCTGTCTTTGACGCAAGACGTGTGCCTCACGGAGACCTGTCTTTGACGCAAGACGTGTGCCTCACGGAGACCTGTCTTTGACGCAAGACGTGTGCCTCACGGAGACCTGTCTTTGACGCAAGACATGTGCCTCACGGAGACCTGTCTTTGACGCAAGACGTGTGCCTCACGGAGACCTGTCTTTGACGCAAGACGTGTGCCTCACGGAGACCTGTCTTTGACGCAAGACTTGTGCCTCACGGAGACCTGTCTTTGACGCAAGACGTGTGCCTCACGGAGACCTGTCTTTGACGCAAGACTTGTGCCTCACGGAGACCTGTCTTTGACGCAAGACGTGTGCCTCACGGAGACCTGTCTTTGACGCAAGACGTGTGCCTCACGGAGACCTGTCTTTGACGCAAGACGTGTGCCTCACGGAGACCTGTCTTTGACGCAAGACGTGTGCCTCACGGAGACCTGTCTTTGACGCAAGACTTGTGCCTCACGGAGACCTGTCTTTGACGCAAGACGTGTGCCTCACGGAGACCTGTCTTTGACGCAAGACTTGTGCCTCACGGAGACCTGTCTTTGACGCAAGACGTGTGCCTCACGGAGACCTGTCTTTGACGCAAGACGTGTGCCTCACGGAGACCTGTCTTTGACGCAAGACGTGTGCCTCACGGAGACCTGTCTTTGACGCAAGACGTGTGCCTCACGGAGACCTGTCTTTGACGCAAGACGTGTGCCTCACGGAGACCTGTCTTTGACGCAAGACGTGTGCCTCACGGAGACCTGTCTTTGACGCAAGACGTGTGCCTCACGGAGACCTGTCTTTGACGCAAGACTTGTGCCTCACGGAGACCTGTCTTTGACGCAAGACTTGTGCCTCACGGAGACCTGTCTTTGACGCAAGACGTGTGCCTCACGGAGACCTGTCTTTGACGCAAGACGTGTGCCTCACGGAGACCTGTCTTTGACGCAAGACTTGTGCCTCACGGAGACCTGTCTTTGACGCAAGACGTGTGCCTCACGGAGACCTGTCTTTGACGCAAGACGTGTGCCTCACGGAGACCTGTCTTTGACGCAAGACGTGTGCCTCACGGAGACCTGTCTTTGACGCAAGACGTGTGCCTCACGGAGACCTGTCTTTGACGCAAGACTTGTGCCTCACGGAGACCTGTCTTTGACGCAAGACGTGTGCCTCACGGAGACCTGTCTTTGACGCAAGACGTGTGCCTCACGGAGACCTGTCTTTGACGCAAGATTTGTGCCTCACGGAGACCTGTCTTTGACGCAAGATTTGTGCCTCACGGAGACCTGTCTTTGACGCAAGATTTGTGCCTCACGGAGACCTGTCTTTGACGCAAGATTTGTGCCTCACGGAGACCTGTCTTTGACGCAAGATTTGTGCCTCACGGAGACCTGTCTTTGACGCAAGATTTGTGCCTCACGGAATGTCCATAAAGCGTGCTTGGAAGCAAGAATATAGCTTCGTGTTCGACGTGGAGCTAAACATGTTGTGCAAGAACGAACAACAGTTCAGGAGACTAGGTGGAGAAGCTGTTACCCATGCAGCAGATATCTCGGGCCAAACTGATATTAACATTGGTTCGAGGCGCCAGCTAACAATCAAGGATCTCGGGTTCAATTGACCGTCGTTGAACAGAAGCGTTTTGGCAATGTTTTAATTTCCTAGATGCTTCTGTTATCTTAGGAATAAAATAGTTACTTAGGATTTAGGCAACTGTTGTGGATAGCATCCAAGGAAAACATCAGAAGTTGGCTTAGGGTAGAGAGCTATATAATCCCAAATACAGGCTTCCTGTCCCTCAGACAAGGAAATCCATATGACTTAAGAAAAGAAAAGAAAATCACACTCCTCTCAAGATATCATTCTTGCTTTAAAACAAACATATATACCATTTTTATATATATATATAATATATATTATATATATATTTTTATATATATATTCAGTTTTAGAAGGGGTACCACCTCTGGTGCAAGTGTAGGGACCCATAGCCTCGGAGAAGAAAATAAAGAGTACTCAGAGAAGACCTGAGTTTTTATATATTCAGGTTTTTTTATTCAGTTTTTATATAATAATATAGAAAAAAACTAACACCCACACTCCCAATAAGACTGACTAAATGTCATATATAGAAGAGGATTTTAGTGTTTCAGGTCCGAAAAATAATTTATTTTATATACTAAATCCAATAGAGAAATAAATTTTACCGGGTTTACAAAAATGCTATCCAGCACTGCCATAAAAATAAAAAGGTAAACTCAAAGAAAACTGTAAAAGGTTTTACCTGAATTGGAAAGGCGAGGACTAGTTGTACTAGAGTTGTGGCGGACCTAAAATTTTATATATATATATATATATATATATACGTTAAATGGTGGTTATGTAATATTTTCAACCCGTTCTCGCACTTGCTTATAGTCAATATTAGCTTATTTAATAAGTGCATATGTGACATACTAATTGATTGTAAATATTTTAGTTTACCTTGAAAAGCTTCATAGAAAACACCGACCTCACCTAACCTTCTTAGTATGTTAAGATAAGCATCTTATTGCTTCTTATTTACAATTATTACCGTTAATAGGTTTAATAAGTGCATATGTGACATACTAATTGATTGTAAATATTTTAGTTTACCTTGAAAAGCTTCATTGAAAACACCGACCTCACCTAACCTTCTTAGTATGTTAAGATAAGCATCTTATTTACAATTATTACCGTTGATAGGTTAAGTAATAATTGTAAATAAGAAGCAATAAGATGCTTATCTTAACATACTAAGAAGGTTAGGTAAGGTCGGTGTTTTCTATGAAGCTTTTCAACGTAAACTAAAATATTCACAACCAATTAGTATGTCACATATGCACTTATTAAATAAGCCAATATTGACTTTAGCAAGTGCGAGAACAGGTTGAATACTTTATGTATGTTAAATGTTGGTTATGTAATATTTTATGTATGTTAAATGTGGTTTACAAAATATTCTGTATACATGGCACTATGTAGAGAAAGCATTTTGTATGCATAGTGTTTTTATATATGTAGAATTTCGTATACATAGTGTATTTTATATGCAGCATTTAATATACATAACATTTTGCACACGCAATATTTTTGTAAATTAATACATGCTATCTACATATATACAAGTTTCATACATGATACCAAAACATGTCTTTCTAGAATGCTTTTGCATCTATTAAAAATTAATTTTTTTTCATATTTACCTACAGAACGTAAAATATTTTACACAATGAATGTAAATTGTTACACAATTCTTGCATAACACTTTCTTAACCCCTTCATATTTCTGCCCTTCACACACCTGTAATGGCTGAGACACGACCACTCACCGGAGAGCGGAAGCGATTGTGCATCTCAGTCGTGTTTTAAACACCTCGACATACGGGATATTGTTTCTATGCAAGCTGACACCATCGAAAAACATTTTTGCTTTTGTCAAGAAAAAGGCATTAACATCAGACGAGGAATATTCACGTATATTAGCCGTCCAGATGGCGCTGAATGGGAAGCAATATCAGCGACTTCGTTTTTGACAGGAGAACGGGAGGCTAGATTGCCTACTTAGTCCTTTCATGGTGGAGTGTTTGGTTGATAAATGCCACAGAAATCTCCCCCAGGGAGCCGGTCGGCCGAGCGGACAGCACGCTGGACTTGTGGTCCTGTGGTCCCGGGTTCGATCCCAGGAGCCGGAGAGAAACAATGGGCAGAGTTTCATTCTCCCTATGCCCCTGTTACCTAGCAGTAAAATAGGTACCTGGGTGTTAGTCAGCTGTCACGGGCTGCTTCCTGGGGGTGGAGGCCTGGTCGAGGACCGGGCCGCGGGGACACTAAAGCCCCGAAATCATCTCAAGATAACCTCAAGAAGATGTAGGCAACTGTAAACTCACATTTGCATATGAAAGCAGCATTTAGTTTTCTAACAGGAAGTTCGTATTAATATCTGAAGATTTTGGACTCTCAACATTGATGGATATGTGTCAGAAAAATCCCTGAAAATTTCTCGTGAAATTTATGAGCACACATTTGTATTATACAGCTGAATTTATAGATATATTCTTAAAATAAATTTCCACTAAAATGAGAGAGATTTGTCGTGTGTCAAAAATACTTTAGTTTCCTAATGTTCCTTCAGGCGTCTCTGAGACCAATTTGCATCTCGAGTTTCCATCAGTGATCTCTCGTTCTGTTGTTGTTAGCTCTGAACAATGCTGCTTTATCTACCTTATCCATTTCCCTTAGAATCTTACATGTTGTTATCATATCCCCCCTCTATCTCTCCTTCAGTGTGGTAAAGTCCAGTTCTCTCAGTATTTCCTCATAGCTTAAGCTCTTCAGCTCAGGAATGAGTCTTGTTGCATATCTCTGGATTTTTTATACTTTCTCCTTGTTCTTTTTTAGGTAAAGGTTTCATGCTGGGGCTGCATATTTAAGAGTGGGTCTCACGTTTGTTGTATATAGGGCCCGGAAAGCCCCTTTCTCCAGATGTTTGAAAGATTCATAGATTTGGGGTTATATGTGTGTGTGTGTGTGTGTGTGTGTGTGTGTGTGTGTGTGTGTGTGTGTGTGTGTGTGTGTGTGTGTGTGTGTGTGTGTGTGCGTGTGTACGTGTGGTTTTGTGTGTGTACTCACCTAGTTGTACTCACCTAGTTGTGCTTGCGGGGGTTTTGGTCTTCGGCTCTTTGGTCCCGCCTCTCAACCGTCAATCAACAGGTGTACAGGTTCCTGAACAGATTGTGTGTGTGTGTGTGTGTGCATGTGTGTGTATGTGCGCGCGCGCGTGTGTGTGTGTGTGTGTGTACAGCCAGAGGTGAATGACCCAATATCCTGGACGAAGCCATTACCGCTTACGGACAGCAATACCAAGTTTAATTGGCTGTTAAACTGTTTGGCTTCTGGCATACTGCGTCCAACTGCCTAAGTATTAACTAGCGCCCCCTCCCCCCCCTGGCATGATGTACTGTGCCTGACAACGGTGATATCCCAACAGTTTCAACAGTAATACCTTGTATATGCTTGAGTACTGTGCGTGTTGTGTAACAGTAATTCCATTTCAGTTTCAACAGTAATTCCTTGTTGGTTTAAACAGTAATTCCCTGTTGGTTTAAACAGTAATTGTTTGTTGGTTTCAACAGTAATTCCTTTTCAGTTTCAACGGTAATACCCTGTTGGTTTAAACATTAAGACTCTGTTTATCAATAGAAATACCCTGTTTTTTGACACGAATAATACTCTGTTAGATTCAACAGAAATGACCCGTTAATCTCAACAATCATATTCTCGTTGGTTTCAACCTTAAAATACACTATTGCTGACAACAGCAATGCCCTTAAGATTTTCAACAGTATCTCCTGTTGGCTTCAACACTCTCCCTAATCAGTTACTGTTAACGGTAACACCATAACAAGGGCAATAACAGTAAGTCTTAGAAATATTAACAGAATCTACTCATATCAGGAACAATACCAGTATAATCTGAAGACACAAGAGAAGATTGGACATAGCCGAAGCACTACATGTTAAACAACCAATTATTAACACAGTTGGGTCACACTGAGGGTCATTCCACAGTTACGAAGATAGGATGAAACTCTAATATCTACACTACCGTTGCAAGATAAGAATTAACGGAACTGCAGAAGGGCAGTTGGCACATGTGACCCCATACATCACCATTCTCGGTTTTATATATATATTTTCCATTGCAATATATAATTTATATACGATTCCCCCTGTGCCCCTGCAAATGTTGCGAAGATCAATGAAACGTTCAGCTGCAGGTAATGTAAAGCAGTAAAATAAATATCTTTGGAAAATAAAGTTTTCAACTTGCTACTCATATGAAGAATATATGGAATATAGAGAATCGGAAACCCCTACCCAGAGTTCCAAAAGGTTGATCCTATTGTCCTACCGTGCATCATGGATCCCCAAAATGGTATTAGGAATTCTTTTATAGTCTGAGAAGACTTAAAGTCTCAGTTTGGCAGCAGTTAGGTATCTCTAAGATCCTTCCTTAGTGGAAACATTCACTTTTTAATCATTACTAAAAACATGATCGAGTATTTTCTGGTGTTTACATGTATACATATTAATAAACATATGTATACATATAGATATTAACCTGGAGTATATTTATATCCCCCATCGCGACATTCATAGCCGAATACATTATCAATAACAACACATGTAAGCCAATCCCACGGGTCCAAACAGGTGAATATATCTTCGCCCAGGACCCTGTTGACGCTGTCGTCCTGGGAGAGACAATAACCGGGTGAGTGATGGTGTCTCAGCGCTCACGGCTACGGCTTCATCCACAAAACAGTTTAAGGTGATGCTCAATCATATAAATTTATGATCTACAGCCTTGATACTTCTCACACAAACATAATACTATATGAAAATATAGCCTATACGAGGAAAATCCTATATATGTCCACCCCAAACAAATATATGCTCGGTTTAATTCGTTTTGCTGGTGGCAGGAAGTCTATACTGCAAGGTGAACAGAAGCTTTAGGTGAAAGAACATGTGCTAAGCCCTCTATATCCCTCTCAGGAATGGAACCCGGGATCCGTGATTGAAATACTCCAAGGATCCCACACTAATTACGTACCTCATTAATTTTTCCGTAATTAGTAATTGGGAAAGTAACTTCCTGGATGTTATTTCCTTATCCCTGTTATTCCTGGATTATTATCCATCTTTATCCATTATCCTCTTGTGGAAATTGCAGCCAATGTTGCATATGATCATCTTGGATTGCAATATTGTATTGTGAAGGGTCTTTTGACCATCGGGAATCGAACGCTGATCCCGCAGGAAGCGAAATCGTCGCTCTACCGACCAGGTCAAGTGGATGAACTTCTTGGCATTATTCCTTCTCAGTGACCTTGTGCCATATCTTTCATGGGGTCAGAGGTCGAGCGTGTCTGTTATAATGTCTTCAATCGACTTGAGAATGGTCCAGGACGGACCGAAACGTCGTCGTCCCTTCACCTTCTAGTGTGTGGTCTGGTCAACGTGTGTGTTATATATTGACGCAGCTCAGTCTACTCTTCCCATACTTCTGCTAAATGAATATGATGAAATTATGAAGTAGTAGAAAGCTATTCTTCATTGTATCTGCTTTTGTCAATGTATTAGACAGGCGAACCTGTATGGTGAGGTCCCCTTGGTGGGTGTGGTATGATAGGTCTGTATGATGAAGGGCCCCCTGCTAGGTGTGGTATGTTGGGTCTGAATGATGAAGGGCCCCCTGCTAGGTGTGGTATGTTGGGTCTGAATGATGAAGGGCCCCCTGCTAGGTGTGGTATGTTGGGTCTGAATGATGAAGGGCCCCATGCTGGGTGTGGTATGTTGGGTCTGAATGATGAAGGGCCCCCTGCTAGGTGTGGTATGTTGGGTCTGAATGATGAAGGGCCCCCTGCTGGGTGTGGTATGTTGGGTCTGAATGATGAAGGGCCCCCTGCTAGGTGTGGTATGTTGGGTCTGAATGATGAAGGGCCCCCTGCTGGGTGTGGTATGTTGGGTCTGAATGATGAAGGGCCCCCTGCTAGGTGTGGTATGTTGGGTCTGAATGATGAAGGGCCCCCTGCTAGGTGTGGTATGTTGGGTCTGAATGATGAAGGGCCCCCTGCTAGGTGTGGTATGTTGGGTCTGAATGATGAAGGGCCCCCTGCTAGGTGTGGTATGTTGGGTCTGAATGATGAAGGGCCCCCTGCTAGGTGTGGTATGTTGGGTCTGAATGATGAAGGGCCCCCTGCTAGGTGTGGTATGTTGGGTCTGAATGATGAAGGGCCCCCTGCTAGGTGTGGTATGTTGGGTCTGAATGATGAAGGGCCCCCTGCTAGGTGTGGTATGTTGGGTATGAATGATGAAGGGCCCCCTGCTAGGTGTGGTATGTTGGGTCTGAATGATGAAGGGCCCCCTGCTAGGTGTGGTATGTTGGGTCTGAATGATGAAGGGCCCCCTGCTAGGTGTGGTATGTTGGGTCTGAATGATGAAGGGCCCCCTGCTAGGTGTGGTATGTTGGGTATGAATGATGAAGGGCCCCCTGCTAGGTGTGGTATGTTGGGTCTGAATGATGAAGGGCCCCCTGCTTGGTGTGGTATGCTGGATTTGTATGGTGAAGACATTACAGGACAGGTTATACTCAGCCTGTGTGGTCTGGACCCTAACCAAGCCAAAGTACCTGAACCATATCGTGAGAAAATCAACAATGATTCAGCTTTGCATCAGGCAAGAACATCTGAACAGGAATAGCCCATCTCAGACATGAGTGCTCCTCATGCATGGGATTTTCTCTTAGCAAACTCTTTCAAAATCATATCAACCTCTCTTCACATTGAGCACCAGTTTGTGGCAAGGCTGAAGCAGATAGTACACTTTGCTCTCTCTCTCGCTCTCTATGATACATAGCAACAGACAGGTAGGAGGGACACGTTACTTTCACATACATCTACCTCTCGACCAGTCTGGGTGACGGGCAGACAGAGGTAAGTTCCCAACATATTGGAATGTAACATTGACGCTGATAAAGATAGACGGAGTCCGACGTGAACGACAGGTCGTAATTCACTGGAGGTCTCCCACTCGTCTCGACGACGGATTGGTCGTGCTTCCCAAGTCTCTTGCGGCGTCAGCTTAAAACTAGTTGTGGAGACTTACTTACAGAGGGAAGTTGGAAGCGCCTGGCGTTCTAAGACTTCCTGCCCCATCAACACGAAACTTGGTACCGAGGGTTACCATATAGAGTAAGTTGGAGTCTTCTATGAACTTTTGATGTCAAAGCCACAGGGGTTAACACCAACATACCACAACCTAACTTGTGTTAGACCATCACTGAGAACCGGAGTGTCTACTGAAGACATCTCTTGGGCATTTACGTGTAAACAATAACTAAGTTTACCACTGTGTCACATTTTCTTTTACAATCTTTGAGAACCTGAATGTCGCGACGGGTTTCAGCCAAAGCCAAACTGCCAAAGTGTTTTGGGTGTAGGTGTTGAGCTATGCCATTAAACAGGAGAGAAGCGAGGGGGATGGGAGATGGAGACATTGATAGACAGGTGAGGGGACAGTTATCAATCTTTGATTCCTCCTTTCCCTCTCTCTCGTGTCTGTGTGTCAGTGTGTTGCAACGCAAGTTCTTCTGTGTTTATCTGTGTGGGGCACTGGTAGAAATATGTATTTGTCTGTACCTATACAGATACATGTGTACGTATGCCTGCATTTGCATACATAAGTATATATGCTGTTGTATCTGCCAATGTACATATGTATATATGCCTCTGTCTGTTATAATCATCGTATTTTCCCACACACAAACAGCCAAGGGAAACCCCCAATGGAACAGGTGAGTCAGCCCCATGCTACACACCAATAGAAAACGTCAGCCCCATGCTACACACCAATAGAAAACGTCAGCCCCATGCTACACACCAATAGAAAACGTCAGCCCCATGCTACACACCAATAGAAAACTTCAGCCCCATGCTACACACCAATAGAAAACGTCAGCCCCATGCTACACACCAATAGAAAACGTCAGCCCCATGCTACACACCAATAGAAACGTCAGCCCCACACTAAACACCAATAGAAAACGTCAGCCCCATGCTACACACCAATAGAAAACGTCAACCCCATGCTACACACCAATAGAAAAGTCAACCCCATGCTACACACCAATAGAAAACGTCAGCCCCATGCTACACACCAATAGAAAACGTCAGCCCCATGCTACACACCAATAGAAAAGTCAACCCCATGCTACACACCAATAGAAAACGTCAGCCCCATGCTACACACCAATAGAAAACTTCAGCCCCATGCTACACACCAATAGAAAACGTCAGTCCTATGCTACACACCAATAGAAAACGTCAGCCCTATGCTACACACCAATAGAAAACGTCAGCCCCATGCTACACACCAATAGAAAACATCATCCCCATACTACTGGTGGACCCATACACACATACCCTCCAACTAGCACAGGTAAACGAAGCCCCATGCCACATAATATGCGGAGAACCGGTTCCCCAAACTCTGGTGGCGGGCTTCTGCTGGTTCTATACGCTAAGGCAAACACAGATAAACAATATTCCGCTCTGTTTAATCGGCCAAAATGTTCTGCAAAAGCGGAAGAAAGTTGCAGAGAAATTCTTCGACTCGACAATAAAAGCTGTTTTGGGGACTTTTATGATCTTGAGGAATATACGATCAGGCGGTACGTAAAAATATATATAAGGTATATATTTTCTTAATTGAATTTCTTGTTCATGGTTTCTTGTTTGTATCGGTTGCTTGTGTGTGTGTGTGTGTGTGTGTGTGTGTGTGTGTGTGTGTGTGTGTGTGTGTGTGTGTGTGTAATTTTGTATTAATACATTCGCTCTGTGCATTGGACGTGCAATCAAGGGAGAAAGATAGATAGATAGAGAGAGAGAGAGACAGAGACAGAGACAGAGAGAGAGAGAGAGAGAGAGAGAGAGAGAGAGAGAGAGAGAGAGAGAGAGAGACAGAGAGAGAGAGAGAAAAAAAAAAAGAGAGAGAGAGAAAAAAAAAGAGAGAGAGAGAGAGAGAGAGAGAGGGAGAGAGAGAGAGAGAGAGAGAGAGAGAGAGAGAGAGAGAGAGAGAGAGAGAGAGAGAGAGAGAGAGGGAGAGAGAGAGAGAGAGAGAGAGAGAGAGAGAGAGAGAGAGAGAGAGAGAGAGAGAGAGAGAGAGAGAGAGAGAGAGAGAGAGAGAGAGACACCTGTTCAGATGCAAATGTTGGTAAGGGCTTCGAGGCAGAAGTTTTCTCCCAGGATGAACTTCACCAGCTGAACCTCAGACAACAGAGCCTGATGTTTCATACGAACAGAGATATGTTTTCCCCAGGACGAACTACAGTAGATGAACTCCTAACAACCTAACAAGTAGTTAGATTGTTAGGAATCTCCTAACAATCTAACGAGTAGTTTGATTGTTAGGAGTCTAGTTTTCACTCTCTTTCACTCTGCTTATTCTAGGGAGGTTTAATTCATTTTTTTGAACTATAATTTGTTAGAGAAAAATTGCAATGTGTTTATTTTTTTTGAGTTGATTTTGTTTCGTATCTTATTTTAATTTCGTCAATCTTAATATTTCGAATTAATTTGATTGTATTATAATTTGTTTAGAATTCGTTCATTTTCAAAATGTGCAAATTTTATAGTATATGAATTCTGAAGGGTAATGCAAAATAGGCCTTAGGCTTTGATTATTTCGTTAAATCGAGTATAGCATTGGGGCCTCGTAGCCTGGTGGATAGCGTGCAGGACTCGTAATTCTGTGGCGCGGGTTCGATTCCCGCACGAGGCAGAAACAAATGGACAAAGTTTCTTTCACCCTAAATGCCTCCACCCCCAGGATGCAGCCCGTGACAGCTGGCTAACTCCCAGGTACCTATTTTACTGCTAGGTAACAGGGGCATAGGGTGAAAGAAACTCTGCCCATTATTTCTCGCCGGCGCCTGGGATCGAACCCAGGACCACAGGATCACAAGTCCAGCGTGCTGTCCGTTCGGCCGACCGGCTCCCATGGACCACTAAAATATCATTTTATTTCTTGGATATCAGGAAAAAAACATATATTCTGCCACGGTGGTATATAACATTTGAGGTCTGAGGGTTATTCGTATCGACTTACTGATCAAAGTCACAATGACAACACAGGCCTTGATGTCAAAAACCTTTTACCTGTGTCTAAGCTACGAGGGTCAAGCGAGACTAATGTGTCGAATCCTTTTAGTCCGCGTCCACCATCACAGCTCCCGTGTCTGTCACGTCGATGGAGTAACCTACGTCGAAGATCATTGTCAATCGACTTGAGAATGGTCCAGGACGGACCGAAACGTCGTCGTCCCTTCAACTTCTAGTGTGTGGTCTGGTCAACAAGATCATTTATGTCGACGCTGAGTCACAATAACGTGGCTGAAATATGTTGACCAGACCACACACTTCAAGGTGAAGGGACGACGACGTTTCGGTCCGTCCTGGACCATTTGCAAGTTGATTGTGGACCATTCGACTATGCGACAATCGACTTGTGAATGGTCCAGGACGGACCGAAAGAGTCGTCGTCCCTTCACCTTCTAGTGTGTGGTCTGGTCAACATCGTTTATTTCTGTTGTTAGTGGTTGGATAACAAGTTCTGAGAGAAAAGGGGCCCCTTTTCTTAGAGTAAGGCTGCCAATCTCTGAGAGAAATGGGGCTCCCTTTTCTTAGTATGAGGCTGACATACTAAGAAAAAGGGGCCCCTTTAACATAATGGGCACCTTTAACAATGTATCTATATAAAACACACACACACACACACACAAAATATTAATTCCACACAAACTAAAACAATATTAATTGCTTCTAGCTACGATAAACACGAATATTATTTCAATTTGCAAGTAAATGTCCATCCCCATGAAAATATAGTTTCAAATATCTCAGAGAACTCTGAAAGGCAGTGACCAGGACTTAATTAATGAAAGTGTTATTCGTTCTGAGGAAAGGCGTGGCCAGAAGGAGCCAGAGATGGTTCAAACACTTGTTCCAGTTTCATCTTGGAGGCGATCCAGGAGGAAACTGGAAAGAGTCTCAAATGGAAGACTGGAAAAAAAAGGATTGAATTGGCAGCTTGAAATATGGTGAGGCGTCGAAGGAAAATGGTTCCTTGATGCTGTCTAAATGTGGGATCAGAAGGCAGGAAGGAATTCTTCTTACGACTAAGACGAACAGGGCATTTTTCTTATCCAGTCTGAAGTAAATTCTCTAAAGTTATGCTCTGTTCTTCACGTCAGTCAGTATACTGATAAGCTACACCTATATACAATCATACTCAGTATATCCCAGATTCAGGACTCTATATCCTACCCAGCCACACCCAGAACACTACACACTCTCCTCCCATGAACTGTGTATTTCCTAAATAGGACTCAACACCCTTGCTAAAGTAACGTGTATTCCCTTAATTAGACACTACACCCAGCCCTCCCATAGAGTATTCCCTTATCAGGAATCAACACTTTCTCCTGCGATCTTCCACCAGGGATTGGTCAAAATATGTATGGAGATTATGGTACCTTAGTATGTAGATTATGGTACCTTAGTATTTAGATTATAATACTCTGTTTATCGAGAATTAAGGAGTCCCACAGAAACAGCTTAGATATCCTTGTATCCTACCCTCATATTTCTTTTAACTACTTCGTATCTATACAAGCTTAGCTTTTTCTTCAGATAAGTATGATATCTTAATTATATTACCTTATGATATCTTAGCGAGTAACTTCTGTGCCATCCACTATGTGTGTTTCGCTATTTGAGCTTGCAGGATCGAGCTCTTGGACCCCGCCTTTCTAATCATCGTTTGATTAATGTACTTTAATGTAGTGACGAGCTCGCAACAGCTGTCTAATAGACGCATGAGATGAAAGAAATTCGGTCAATCACCTTTTGTTGCGATTGGGATTCGAACCCTTGAACCGCTGGGTGCTCGGTGATTCAGAGGGTGATTCCTACATATTCAACTTTCACGTCTTTTATTGTTTTAGTTAATACAGACGCTTCATGTTACGGCTGATTTGGTTATATGATTGAAAAGTTCTTAGGAATATTTGTTATATTTTTGCTATATTTTTGTATGTGATAATATGATAACAAAATTTAAGAAAATTCTCATATGTACATCATATATGCTTCTTGTCCTTTTATCCAAGGTCTTTGTCCTCATATCCAAGGTTTTGTCCTCATATCCAAGGTTTTTGTCCTCATATCCAAGGTTTTTGTCCTCATATCCAAGGTTTTTTGTCCTCATATCCAAGGTTTTTGTCCTCATATCCATGGTCTTTGTCCTCATATCCAAGGTTTTGTCCTCATATCCAAGGTCTTTGTCCTCATATCCAAGGTTTTTGTCCTCATATCCAAGGTCTTTGTCCTCATATCCAAGGTTTTGTCCTCATATCCAAGGTTTTTGTCCTCATATCCATGGTCTTTGTCCTCATATCCAAGGTTTTTGTCCTCATATCCAAGGTTTTTGTCCTCATATCCAAGATCTTTGTCCTCATATCCAAGGTCTTTGTCCTCATATCCAAGGTCTTTGTCCTCATATCCAAGGTTTTTGTCCTCATATCCAAGGTTTTGTCCTCATATCCAAGGTCTTTGTCCTCATATCCAAGGTTTTTGTCCTCATATCCAAGGTCTTTGTCCTCATATCCAAGGTCTTTGTCCTCATATCCAAGGTTTTTGTCCTCATATCCAAGGTTTTTGTCCTCATATCCATGGTCTTTGTCCTCATATCCAAGGTTTTTGTCCTCATATCCAAGGTTTTTGTCCTCATATCCAAGATCTTTGTCCTCATATCCAAGGTCTTTGTCCTCATATCCAAGGTCTTTGTCCTCATATCCAAGGTTTTTGTCCTCATATCCAAGGTTTTGTCCTCATATCCAAGGTCTTTGTCCTCATATCCAAGGTTTTTGTCCTCATATCCAAGGTCTTTGTCCTCATATCCAAGGTCTTTGTCCTCATATCCAAGGTTTTTGTCCTCATATCCAAGGTTTTGTCCTCATATCCAAGGTCTTTGTCCTCATATCCAAGGTCTTTGTCCTCATATCCAAGGTCTTTGTCCTCATATCCAAGGTTTTTGTCCTCATATCCAAGGTCTTTGTCCTCATATCCAAGGACTTTGTCCTCTTATTGTCGGTGCTTCCTCTTAGCAATCTTAGAATTATGGATTGAAGTCCATTTAAAATACACAGGGGAATATATTCCATATGTATTCTATATGTGTTTATTTATATATAATTAGGAAAATTTTAAATGATTTTAATAATTTAAACTAATAATGACTGAATTTAATTTTGTATTACTCCACAAAATATGTGTTTTATAAATTCCATTTTGAATAATATCGAAATGAAGTTTCTCCTGATCTTACACGTGTCTACTAAATTTACATATGTGGGATGTAATCTGACAAAGGCATGACAGGCGAATTTAATCTCATTACACTTAAAAGGTTTTTTGAAATTTAATAAGATGAACGTAGGCATTTTTGTTGGCTTCAAGCTTAACCACTGAATTGATATTCAATCGTTAGAAAGATAAATAGATTAAATTACGTATGATTTAATGCAACGTTAATGGATCTGAATTGAGTATTTGTCGTTCATCCTGGATTAACAACACACAATTTCGTAACGATATATAAGACTATTTTCAATTGGCTTCCTGTTTTCCACAGTGTTATTTTATTCACAGGATTTACGTCGTAGTTATTTCTTGAAGAAGCAATCGTAGGTGATAACGATAACTGCGTTTTTATGATAACTGTTGAGAACCTTTCGAGGGTATTGTAGACGACAGAATCTGTCTTTTTTACGTTATCGTCTAGTACGACTTGTCTCCTGGTTGGCAGAGCGACAGCTTCGCTGTTTGAAGGATCGACGTTCGATCGTCAGTGGTCGAGGTGGTTGGGTACTTTTTAAATCTTTATATAATTATGCTGGCTTAGCCTGCAGGACCGAGGAGTTAGCTCCTGGACCCCGCCTTTCTAATCACTGTTTGACTTAGTTTAGCAGGCCTGGTCGAGGACCGGGCCGACGAGAAGCTAAGCCCCAAAATCATCATTACAGCAAGGTAGCTCTTCTCTTAATCACCCTACCTTCCACAGCACTTAGTCTGTCTCATATCCCTTCCAGAAGCAACATAGGAATAATGTTGCCCAAACCACTCAGAAGATGGAGAAGCGACGATGTTTCCGTCCATCTTAGACCAATTATCAAGTCATATCGTGACCAGACCACACACTAGAAGGTGAAGGGACGACGACGTTTCGGTCCGTCTTAGACCAATTATCAAGTCGTATCGTGACCAGACCATACACTAGAAGGTGAAGGGACGACGACGTTTCGGTCCGTCTTAGACCAATTATCAAGTCGTATCGTGACCAGACCATACACTAGAAAGTGATGGGACGACGACGTTTCGGTCCGTCTTAGACCAATTATCAAGTCGTATCGTGACCAGACCACACACTAGAAGGTGAAGGGACGACGACGTTTCGGTCTGTCCTGGCCATTCTCAACTTGAGAATGGTCCAGGATGGACCGAAACGTCGTTGTCTCTTCAGCTTCTGGCGTGGGGGTCTGCTCATCATTTCTTCAGCCATGAGTCTAATTCAGACTCATCGTCTGAATTATTTCCCGTTTCACAGGACGGCAGTTTCGGACCATCAGAGGTCATCACCTCTACAGAACAACTCTCACAATAGACTGAGCTTTGACACTAAGTTGTACCTGTTTAACACATATATGTTTACTGTTTACATTCCATTTATTAAGTAAAAAATCACGGAATTAATAAGTTGCCTCAGGAAATAACGGAATGGTAATCCCTCATGATTGGACGTTATTATTTTGTAAAATATTATCTAATCACTGATTTTCACAGCTTTCTCTTTATTTTTAATATGTATTTAATATATATATATATATATATATATATATATATATATATATATATATATATATATATATATATATATATATATATATTTATTTAAACACTTTGTTTGTATATTTTTAGCATAATTCTTAAAATTATATTTTATTTGACCTTTTGGGTGGTTTAATCTTTATCAATCAATCAATCAACTGCCTTCTTGAAGTATACCAAGTCATATGGTATTTATATTACCATTGGCATATACCAAATCAATTTCAATTGACATAATCAAGTATGCTTTAGAAAACGCTGCACTGAACACTGAAATGGACATGAGGTACACTAAATACCTTGAGGTTACCTTGAGGTTACCTTGAGGTTACCTTGAGGTGCTTCCGGGGCTTAGTGTCCCCGCGGCCCGGTCGTCGACCAGGCCTCCTGGTGGCTGGACTGATCAACCAGGGTGTTGGACGCGGCTGCTCGTAGCCTGACGTATGAGTCACAGCCTGGTTGATTAGGTATCCTTTGGAGGTGCTTATCCAGTTCTCTCTTGAACACTGTGAGGGTTCGGCCAGTTATGCCCCTTATGTGTAGTGGAAGCGTGTTGAACAGTCTCGGACCTCTGATGTTGATAGTTCTCTCTTGAACACTGTGAGGGGTCGGCCAGTTATGCCCCTTATGTGTAGTGGAAGCGTGTTGAACAGTCTCGGACCTCTGATGTTGATAGTTCTCTCTTGAACACTGTGAGGGGTCGGCCAGTTATGTCCCTTATGTGTAGTGGAAGCGTGTTGAACAGTCTCGGGCCTCTGATGTTGATAGTTCTCTCTTGAACACTGTGAAGGGTCGGCCAGTTATGCCCCTTATGTGTAGTGGAAGCGTGTTGAACAGTCTCGTGCCTCTGATGTTGATAGTTCTCTCTTGAACACTGTGAGGGGTCGGCCAGTTATGCCCCTTATGTGTAGCGGAAGCGTGTTGAACAGTCTCGGGCCTCTGATGTTGATAGTTCTCTCTTGAACACTGTGAGGGGTCGGCCAGTTATGTCCCTTATGTGTAGTGGAAGCGTGTTGAACAGTCTCGGGCCTCTGATGTTGATAGTTCTCTCTTGAACACTGTGAGGGGTCTGCCAGTTATGTCCCTTATGTGTAGTGGAAGCGTGTTGAACAGTCTCGGACCTCTGATGTTGATAGTTCTCACTTGAACACTGTGAGGGGTCTGCCAGTTATGCCCCTTATGTGTAGTGGAACCGTGTTGAACAGTCTCGGGCCTCTGATGTTGATAGTTCTCACTTGAACACTGTGAGGGGTCTGCCAGTTATGTCCCTTATGTGTAGTGGAAGCGTGTTGAACAGTCTCGGACCTCTGATGTTGATAGTTCTCACTTGAACACTGTGAGGGGTCGGCCAGTTATGCCCTTTATGTGTAGTGGAAGCGTGTTGAACAGTCTCGGGCCTCTGATGTTGATAGTTCTCTCTTGAACACTGTGAGGGGTCGGCCAGTTATGTCCCTTATGTGTAGTGGAAGCGTGTTGAACAGTCTCGGGCCTCTGATGTTGATAGTTCTCTCTTGAACACTGTGAGGGGTCGGCCAGTTATGTCCCTTATGTGTAGTGGAAGCGTGTTGAACAGTCTCGGGCCTCTGATGTTGATAGTTCTCTCTTGAACACTGTGAGGGGTCTGCCAGTTATGTCCCTTATGTGTAGTGGAAGCGTGTTGAACAGTCTCGGACCTCTGATGTTGATAGTTCTCACTTGAACACTGTGAGGGGTCTGCCAGTTATGCCCCTTATGTGTAGTGGAACCGTGTTGAACAGTCTCGGGCCTCTGATGTTGATAGTTCTCACTTGAACACTGTGAGGGGTCTGCCAGTTATGTCCCTTATGTGTAGTGGAAGCGTGTTGAACAGTCTCGGACCTCTGATGTTGATAGTTCTCACTTGAACACTGTGAGGGGTCGGCCAGTTATGCCCTTTATGTGTAGTGGAAGCGTGTTGAACAGTCTCGGGCCTCTGATGTTGATAGTTCTCTCTTGAACACTGTGAGGGGTCGGCCAGTTATGTCCCTTATGTGTAGTGGAAGCGTGTTGAACAGTCTCGGGCCTCTGATGTTGATAGTTCTCTCTTGAACACTGTGAGGGGTCGGCCAGTTATGTCCCTTATGTGTAGTGGAAGCGACTCACAACTGATGATATTTTCTTAACTAAACTGCATCCAATCTTGTCAAAGGAAGGAGGGGCGAGCTGGGCTCATAACAAAGCAATTTCACATTCAATTTCCCTCTACTCAACTCACCAAATAAAGGAATGATAGTGAGCTGTAGACTGCTGAATAAGAGATGAGTTTAACAGCTGAACCTTATTCCTTCTTTATTGTACATATTCTAGCAATGTCAGAGGTTGCAAATTGTGTCTAAGATAGAAAATTTTGTTTGAGATTATTGGAATTAGCTTAGTAAAGAAACTCTGATAAAAAATGATATGAAAATCGTAGAATTTTTGAAAAGTTTGGGAGGCAATGTAAAAGTTTTGATAGGGATTTGTGATATTTTAAAATGTTCAGCCTTACCCTTGAAACACAAACCAAAATTGTCTCTATTTTCCGTTTGTTACAACTTGAAATAAAGTTGTTACATCTTGGCTTAACGTGTTTATGACGTATTAGAACGTTGTTACAACTTGCTATATTGGTTGTTATAACTCGTTACGAGGTGTTAAAAATTGTATAACGTTGTACCAACGTCGTAGTTTCGGTGTGTGTTTGGCGGGTACTGCATAACATGTGTGTTATTGTTCTTGATTCACCTCATAGAGAACACATTATGTGGCTCGGTATATTGGGAACTGTAGTCACTTTCTCACTGTGTAGCCTTTGCCACATCCAGCTCCTTGTCCTCATATCCCAGCTCCTTGTCCTCATATCCCAGCTCCTTGTCATCATATCCCAGCTCCTTGTCCTCATATCCCAGCTCCTTGTCCTCATATCCCAGCTCCTTGTCATCATATCCCAGCTCCTTGGTCTCATATCCCAGCTCCTTGGTCTCATATCCCAGCTCATTGTCCTCATATCTCAGCTCCTTGTTCTCATATAATAGCTCCTTGTCATCATACCCCAGCTCCTTGTCCTCATACCCCAGCTCCTTGTCCTCATATCCCAGCTCCTTGTCCTCATATCCCAGCTCCTTGTCCTCATATACCAGCTTCATGTCTTCATACCCCAGCTCCTTGTCCTCATATCCCAGCTCCTTGTCATCATATCCCAGCTCCTTGTCATCATATCCCAGCTCCTTGTCCTCATATCCCAGCTCCTTGGTCTCATATCCCAGCTCCTTGTCCTCATATCCCAGCTCCTTGTCATCATATCCCAGCTCCTTGTCATCATATCCCAGCTCCTTGTCTTCATATCCCAGCTCCTTGGTCTCATACCCCAGCTCCTTGTCCTCATATCCCAGCTTCTTGTCCTCATATCCCAGCTCCATGTCCTCATATCCCAGCTCCTTGTCCTCATATAATAGCTCCTTGTCCTCATATCCCAGCTCCTTGTCCTCATATCCCAGCTCCTTGTCCTCATATAATAGCTCCTTGTCCTCATATCCCAGCTCCTTGTCCTCATATCCCAGCTCCTTGTCCTCATATCCCAGCTCCTTGTCCTCATATCCCAGCTCCTTGTCCTCATATACCAGCGTCTTGTCCTCATATCCCAGCTCCTTGTCCTCATATACCAGCTTCTTGTCCTCATATCCCAGCTCCTTGTTCTCATATAATAGTTCCTTGTTCTCATATCCCAGCTCCTTGTCCTCATATCCCAGCTCCTTGTCCTCATATCCCAGCTACATTGTCCTCATATCCCAGCTCCTTGGTCTCATATCCCAGCTCATTGTCCTCATATCCCAGCTCCTTGGTCTCATATCCCAGCTCCTTGTCCTCATATCCCAGCTCCTTGGTCTCATATCCCAGCTCATTGTCCTCATATCCAAGCTCCTTGTCCTCATATCCCAGCTCCATTGTCCTCATATCCCAGCTCCTTGGTCTCATATCCCAGCTCATTGTCCTCATATCCCAGCTCCTTGGTCTCATATCCCAGCTCATTGTCCTCATATCCCAGCTCCTTGTCCTCATATCCCAGCTCCTTGTCCTCATATCCCAGCTGCTTGTCCTCATAATCCAGCTCCTTTTCCTCATATCCCAGCTCCTTGGTCTCATATCCCAGCTCCTTGTCCTCATATCCCAGCTCCTTGTCCTCATATCCCAGCTCCTTGTCCTCATATAATAGCTCCTTGTCCTCATATCCCAGCTCCTTGTCCTCATATCCCAGCTCCTTGGTCTCATATCCCAGCTCATTGTCCTCATATCCCAGCTCCTTGGTCTCATATCCCAGCTCATTGTCCTCATATCCCAGCTCCTTGTCCTCATATTCCAGCTCCATTGTCCTCATATCCCAGCTCCTTGGTCTCATATCCCAGCTCATTGTCCTCATATCCCAGCTCCTTGGTCTCATATCCCAGCTCATTGTCCTCATATCCCAGCTCCTTGTCCTCATATCCCAGCTCCTTGTCCTCATATCCCAGCTGCTTGTCCTCATAACCCAGCTCCTTTTCCTCATATCCCAGCTCCTTGGTCTCATATCCCAGCTCCTTGTCCTCATATCCCTGCTCCTTGTCCTCATATCCCAGCTCCTTGTCCTCATATCCCAGCTCCTTGTCCTCATATAATAGTTCCTTGTCCTCATATCCCAGCTCCTTGTCCTCATATCCCAGCTCCTTGGTCTCATATCCCAGCTCATTGTCCTCATATCACAGCACCTTGTCCTCATATTGCAGCTACTTGTCCTCATATCCCAGCTCCTTGTCCTTATATCCCAGCTTCTTGTCCTCATATAATAGTTCCTTGTCCTCATATTGCAGCTACTTGTCCTCATATCCCAGCTCCTTGTCCTCATATCTCAGCTCCTTGGTCTCATATCCCAGCTCCTTGGTCTCATATCCCAGCTCCTTGTCTTCATATCCCAGCTCCTTGTCCTCATATCCCAGCTCCTTGTCCTCATATCCCAGCTCCTTGTCCTCATATCCCAGCTCCTTGTCCTCATATCCCAGCTCCTTGTCCTCATATCCCAGCTCCTTGTCCTCATATCCCAGCTTCTTGTCCTCATATAATAGTTCCTTGTCTTCATATCCCAGCTCCTTGTCCTCATATCCCTTCCGAGTACTATATTGGAGTACAGCTTAGCTATTCCTCCTGCTAATGACCATAGTATCGCAAAAATTACATTTATGTAGTCATTAAACTAATTTTGAGCTCTATAATCTCACTTCTCTCTCCAAGCTTTGAAAATCCAGTGATGTTCAAGTGAAAAAAAAATGTATAACATCGTCTAATTCCTGCATACATAGCGATAAATTATCGTTATCTTTTAATGTATGATAACAAGGTGAGTAATTGACTTAAGCAAGCTTTAGGTTCGCAAAGTGAGGTATCCGGTCGTTCTTACAACCCTTTGGGTTGTAGAGTCCGAACTCATAACCTGTTTCATGAATTTAAAGGTTATAATTGCTTGAAAGATGTAGTGGTTTCGTTTTGTGGGGTGTCTTTGAGTTTCTTAAGATCCTCCATGTGGGTGTTCATTTGACGCCTAATCCGGCTTGACTTTATATGGTAGGTTCGTCTTCCTAATCCGTAAATATTTTTTTCATACGTAAATATCTTTCACATCCGTAAATATCTTTCTCATATTCAGATATCTTCCTCATCTTCAGCCATGTTCCTTCTTTTTAAGCGTAAGATTCCTTTCTCATCTTAAGACTTTCTCACCTTCATCCATCTTCCTCATCCACAGCCTCTCATCTTCATCTAAACCCATGTTTCTCATTCCCAGCAATCTTCCTCATCCAGTAATATTTCTCATCCCCATTAATCTTCCTCATCACCATTTGAACAAACCAACTCTCACTCATTTGAACTTTCATTGTTCTTTGAACTATAAATTTACAAACAAACTGTATTCTTCACACAGATTTTTGTAATACTGATTACATGGATTGACTGTAGTTTAATGGCGTGAAAGCCATTGTTTGGGATTCAGATACTGTAAGGGGTGGATTTAGTGGATGAAATCCTGTACCTGGCGATGTTATAGAACGATGGAAGGGTTTATATATATGGATATATGGATATTTGGAGTTTAAAAGAGTCATAGAGGCGTTAGGAAGAGCTTTTTCAGTGTTAGAATTGTTTATAGATGGATTTGGTTAGTTGAAGAACGCTTTTTAAAACTAAATCAGTAATTTATATGTGATTTAAGAAACTCGTTCACTGTAAACTCTGCAGGTATAGATGCCGGGCCCAGGAGCTAAACTCGTCCCTGGTAGGAAACTTTAAGATGATAACGTGCCAGAAACTGTGTTGAGACAAGGTGGCTACTTACTGGGATATTCCTTGACTATCCTAGCCAACAGGGATATTCATATTCCTGGAATATTCAAGGAATATTCCTGTTGGCTGGATTTTCCTTGTACATATTAAGTAACTCGTTTGGAAAATAAGGTTCGGAGAGAGCTACCAAATCTTGGCCTCCAGGAACGCACTTTATGTGAAATTAACCGCTTACTGGAAGGTTAAAACGATGGTTTTCGCTTTTTTCCAGGTCGTCGTTCGATTCCTGAGGCTTCAAATAGATGGTCACTGTTTATTCACACTCTCCTCGTATCCCACTTGCTAGTTCTCAGATCCCTTGGAATTGTTATATAGTCATACTCGCTTCCTGCAGGTCGGCGTTCAATCCCCGACCTTCCAAGTGGTTGGGCACAATTCCCAAATCCCAAATCCTGACCCCTTCCCAGTGCTATCTAGGCGTAATGGCTTGGCGCTTTCTCCCTGATAGTTCCCTTCACTTTCCTTCTTTCATACTCGTCTTAATAATGGTTCAAGAGAGACTGAAACGACCTCAAGTCCTTCATTTTCAGAGTTATTAATTGTATAAATACAATTAGTTATTAATTGTATAAATACAACTGTATAGACATACTGACTAATCACTTTCTCATAATCACTTTATCACTTGGAACAACGTGGTTATCACAATATATATAAGCTACAACGGCTACACAACAGGACTATATATTGGTAATGTAGACAAGGATATAATCCCGGTGGTTTATCCCTGGATTACAGGGATACAGAGAGGATTAATACAGTCACTCGAACGCCTACAGTCAAACGGACTACTCAGTCTAAAATGTAGAAATGGTAATTTTACACGAGAGAAAACAGAACTGTAATTATTCTGGAGAGACTACAGTAATTTTTATGCATTTTCCAGTATCTATTAACCCTTGCACTGCTCACCTATTTTCGGAAAAAACGTCTTGTTGCAATTGTCAAGGACATTTGTTATTTTTATAAATGTTCAGGTAAAGTTAATGTCAAAATGTTTCCAAAGTCAACTATTTCTATTTCAAGACACAAAAAGTAACGAAAACATTTAAAAACATTAAAATATAGCCTAATTATAAACAAAAAGCACAACTCTCAGAGCGCCTAAAGGCGCTTTGCGCAGTGCAGTGGTTAACGCGCCGGAGAGTGCAGGTTTAACTATTATATTCGGCCACTGCAGCTATCAAGATATTTTAGTCATCTCTAAACAACAAAACGGATTACACAAATGAAATATGGAGGGACCCATTGCCTAGCCTGGAAATCCAATTGAAATATGGAAGCCATAAAGTATAATGAATTGCTTGAATTACTGCACTTTTTCCCCCCGTCGTAACATATTCAGCAATTTGTAATTCAGAGGCACATCTGCTGTTCCATCTCGTAAGTCATTCGGAAAGCGTGCCATGTGTCTGAGTGGCAACACTTGTTGATTGAAGCAAAATCAGTGAGTTTTTCAAGAGATAGAGAGAGAGAGGGAGAGAGAGAGAGAGAGAGAGAGAGAGAGAGAGAGAGAGAGAGAGAGACAGAGACAGAGAGAGAGAGAGAGAGAGAGAGAGAGAGAGAGAGAGAGAGAGAGAGAGAGAGAGAGAGAGAGAGAGAGAGAGAGAGAGAGAGAGAGAGAGAGAGAGAGAGAGAGAGAGAGAGAGAGACAGAGAGACAGAGAGACAGAGAGAGACAGAGAGAGACAGAGAGAGACAGAGAGAGACAGAGAGACAGAGAGAGACAGAGAGAGACAGAGAGAGACAGAGAGACAGAGAGAGACAGAGAGAGACAGAGAGACAGAGAGAGACAGAGAGAGACAGAGAGAGACAGAGAGAGACAGAGAGAGACAGAGAGACAGAGAGAGAGAGACATACACAATATGAAAGAATGCTCTGAATGCCACAATAACCCCCACACTCCCCCACCCACCAAGAGAGAGAGAGTCAGGACCCCACCAAGCAGGTAACCCACCACAATACAAGCTACTGTGATCCCAACTACAACCCCCCCCCCCCTTCCTCTCACAACACCTCGGCAAGCCCCGGAAACCCTGCCCAAAATGTTTTATTTAACAGGTCGATTACCACGACAAGAGCCATTCTTCACCCAACGAGGCAGCTTCAAAATCAAAAATTCCCTTTCTGGGGATTTCTTCCCAAAATTTTCCCCTTCTGGGGTTCCCCAAATGTACCCTTTCTGGGGACTTTTCCCCCAGTGTTTCCTCCCCAAAATATATTTTTCCCTAAAAACCATCTGAACACAAAAATATCATGCTTTAATAACTCTCAAAAGACTCAAATATATATATGAAAACTGCATTGAAACTTGTCATCTAACCGATAAATATTGCAAATAACATCTTTTCTTTCATTGCAATCACATTCTCCTCAAAGAGACCTCTTAGACATTGAATTTGAATTTGATGTGATGATAATGCAGGGTTATTAAACTGCAGTGTAGGATCATATTGTGAATTAGTTTGCAAATTCTCACAGCTACTCTGTACCCTGCCAAGCACAAGAGGTAGAGAGACACGTTAATTAAGTCAGGGGGCCTCTATGTGTAGCAGAGGCAGGTATTAGCGGAGCTGGGAGTAGCGACATGTGTTTGGGTAGTGAGGACACATGTGTTGGGGAGAGCTGAGAGCAACGACAGGTGCAGGAAAAGCTTGGGGGGTAGAAACAGGTGTTGGGGTGCTGGGAGTCTCTGGGGTGCATCTGGGGTGCATCTGGGGTGCATCTGTCTCTGCTCCCTGTCTCTGGGAGCAGAGACAGATGTTGGAGTGCTGAGAGCAGAGACAGATGTTGGAGTGCTGAGAGCAGAGACAGGTGTTGGGATACTGGAGCAGAGACAGATGTTGGGGTGCTGGGAGTCTCTGGGGTGCATCTGGGGTGCATCTGTCTCTGCTCCCTGTCTCTGGGAGCAGAGACAGATGTTGGAGTGCTGAGAGCAGAGACAGATGTTGGAGTGCTGAGAGCAGAGACAGGTGTTGGGATACTGGAGCAGAGACAGATGTTGGGGTGCTGGGAACAGAAACAGGTGTTCGGGTGCTGGGAGCATGGACAAATGCTTGGAAATCTATAAAGCAAAAACATGTGCTGAGGGAACAGAGGATAGACTGGTGGTAGGTAGGTAGGGGGTAGACAAACACCTGTAGCTACAACAGCCCACAACACCCGCAACCATAACACCCCCCACAGCCACAGCTTACCTACGACAATCAAGCCTTAAATAGTGCCTATACAAGCGACACTAAACACCTGCAACACCTTCAAAAAAGTTTTGTATCCTCTTGTTTAAAAACAACTGCAGCGTCATTTGACTATTAAGAAATAATATTATGCTGAGCTCAGCATGTGTTAACTACCAAACTTATAATTACTAAAGTTTCAATGGCTATTCAGGATGTACAAATTGAATAAACTTCGTTCTGTTGTATTATTGAGCTGAAGTTTCAGATATGAGATTTTTTGTGAGAGAATAACGGTGATAAAACTTTGGTTTTATCTTGATTGTGTGTGTGTGTGTGTGTGTGTGTGTGTGTGTGTGTATGTGTGTGTGTGTGTGTGTGTGTGTGTGTGTGGTCCATTGCCATAATAATTATCTAAAAAAAATTGGTCACCCATCCACGCTCAATCCAATTTAACCTCGGTTAACCTAACCAAAGATTAATCCACACCTGTCATGGTGATTGTACTGTTTGGAGTAGCAGTGTTGTCAGTGGTGCTGGAAGCAGTGCCCCTCCCGCAGGCGGCCGCATGCGGTAAGTAGCAATGCTGAAAGTCATTCATATTGCAATATCTTCACATTATTCATTGATTCGTATTCACGGAGACATAATCCGTTTTCAACTTTCAGTTTATTTGACAAACGTGCGATATTCTACTCAGAATATCGCATTCGTCAAATCAGGTTAATTGATTGATTGAATTCATGTTATGGCTAATCTGCTCAGTAAATTACTTACCAATTTCATATATCATTCAATGAATAACTTTGATACATTTTAACATATGCACAACTCTGCAAAAATTTGGTAGTTGAGACATTTTTACACAACTAACGTTATTGACAACTGACAACTTTATACAACTGACAGGGGAGCCGGTGGCTGAGCGGACAGAACACTGGACACGTGATCCTGTGGTCCCGGGTTCGATCCCGGGTGCCGGCGAGAAACAATGGGCAGAATTTCTTTCCCTTCTGATGCCCCTGTTACCTAGCAGTAAATAGGTACCTGAGAGTTAGACAGCTGTTACAGGCTGCTTTCTGGGGGGTGGAGGCCTGGTCGAGGACCGGGCCGCAGGGACACTATGCCCCGAAATCATCTCAAGATAACCTTAAGATAACACGTTAAAAGAAGCCACGAATTGGTAAATATTACCATTAACCTTTATTTGATTGGTTAATGATTGATAGATTAGATAGGTTTCTTGGATCCTTATGTTCTTGATAATGCAAAACAGCTGCATTTCTTACGTTTCTGGTTAAGTAACCAGAAGTATCAGTAGCTGAAGTAACTGAAGTAGAAGTAAAAGTAACTGAATTTCTTACGAAATTCAGGATTTTTTCTTACGAATTTCTTACGAATTTCAGGATTTTTTCTTACGAAATTCTTACGAATTTCAGGATTTTTTCTTACGAATTTCTTTTCAGGATTTTTTCTTACGAAATTCTTACGAATTTCAGGATTTTTTCTTACGAATTTTTTTTCAGGATTTTTTCTTACGAATTTCTTACGAATTTCAGGATTTTTTCTTACGAATTTCTTACGAATTTCTTACGAATTTCTTTTCAGTATTTTTCTTACGAATTTCTTACGAAGCGGCAAATCGAGAGAACAAACTAGTGACAACAGAGACAAAAGTTGAAGAGGAATATGATCCACGGTGGAAGAAAATCGCGAACGAGGTCATTCGCCTGAGAACGAGCGAGGACAGAAACGAGAGAAAAGCACGAAAGAGGAGAGAAAGAGAGGTGATAAATGAGAGACCAGACCCCAGGTACGATAAGTAATGAGGACTCTGAATATTCAGAGAAGGTTGTAAGGCAGAGCAGGAACCCAGAGGGAGCGTTTCCGTCCCCTAGTCTACTCATACACGGAGTTTATATGGCTTTTTTTGCTGTATTTCTGTCTGTTTCTCTGTCTGTGTTGGTCAGTCTCTGTCTCTGTCTCTCTCTGTGTGTCTGTCTCTTTGTCTCTGTCTCTGTCTCTCTCTCTCTCTCTCTGTGTGTCTTTGTCTCTCTGTCTCTGTCTCTCTCTCTCTCTCTCTCTCTCTCTCTCTCTCTCTCTCTCTCTCTCTGTGTCTCTGTCTCTTTGTCTCTGTCTCTCTCTCTCTTTGTCTCTGTCTCTCTGTCTCTGTCTCTCTCTCTCTCTTTCTCTGTCTATGTTTCTCTGTCTCTGTGTCTCTGTCTCTGTGTCTCTGTCTCTGTCTCTCTGTCTCTGTCTCTCTGTCTGTCTCTCTGTCTCTGTCTCTGTCTCTGTCTCTCTGCCTCTCTCTTTCTCTCTCTCAGCCAACCAATAAACATAATACACACACACATACACACTTGTCAGTTTTATTCTAAAATAAAGGACCTATTGTTACTACTCAGTCCGATAAACCTCTTTGAAGTCTCATTTTCTGCTGACTCTGCTTGGAATGATTCTCACATTTCTGACCCTTCAGTCGGCCCTCTCGCTCTCACTCTGAAATATATATTTCTCAAGCGTAATGCTAACAAAGTCTTACGGAATTTTAAAGCAGAAAAGTGTGTTTTGGAGTTGAAGCTTCGCTTGTCATGCGAGTGCAAGTTCCTTTGTTGGATTTCTTTGTCGTGTTTGAACAGGTTCTAAATCTATTTCTTGGAGGTTTGTGATGGGTTCCCCTGCCAGTATTGAGCAGGTTCTAAACCTATTTCTTGGAGGTTTGTAATGGGTTCCTTTGACGTTATTGAGCAGGTTCTAAACCTATTTCTTGGAGGTTTGTAATGGGTTCCTTTGACGTTATTGAGCAGGTTCTAAACCTATTTCTTGGAGGTTTGTGATGGGTTCCTTTGACGTTACTGAGCAGGTTCTAAACCTATTTCTTGGAGGTTTGTGATGGGTTCCTTTGACGTTACTGAGCAGGTTCTAAACCTATTTCTTGGAGGTTTGTGATGGGTTCCCCTGCCAATATTGAGCAGGTTCTAAACTTATTTCTTGGAGGTTTGTGATGGGTTCCTTTGACGTTATTGAGCAGGTTCTAAACCTATTTCTTGGAGGTTTGTGATGGGTTCCCCTGCCAATATTGAGCAGGTTCTAAACTTATTTCTTGGAGGTTTGTGATGGGTTCCTTTGACGTTATTGAGCAGGTTCTAAACCTATTTCTTGAAGGTTTCTGATGGGTTCCTTTGACGTTACTGAGCAGGTTCTAAACCTATTTCTTGGAGGTTTGTGATGGGTTCCTTTGACGTTACCGAGCAGGTTCTAAACCTATTTCTTGGAGGTTTGTGATGGGTTCCTTTGACGTTACTGAGCAGGTTCTAAACCTATTTCTTGGAGGTTTGTGATGGGTTCCTTTGACGTTACTGAACAGGTTCTAAATCTATTTATTGAAGGGTTATGCTAAGTTTCTTAGCCACTTTTATTGAACCGGATCTAAGCTTCCAAGAGACTTGAGTTAGCTTACTTTGCACGGGATGTTAGGAAGACTTATACCTATATATACTCATACCTGTACCTGTATATATATATACTTCTATATATATACACATCTATAGTGCTGTCACGATCATGTCTCATAATATTAGCCTTCTCCTATCCTGATTTATATCCTAAATTATACTCGCGATTCCATTATCCTTATTAGATCTAAATCCATAATAAACCAACGAATTCTGGTATATCATTTAGCTAAAGTATGTGGATATTACATACTGAAATCATAATAAAGTTGTATATCTATGAGAAAATTTTTGGAGCAGGATTGTGGGATCGAACCTGCGTTCTGAATCACATCGACGCGTGCGCAGTAACTGTGAACCGTGATATGTTAAATGCTATACAGCCTGGAGCCACTAGTACTCTGGAGGCACTCAATTGGTAGCTACTCCTGGTTTTACCTGTTGCTAACACCAGAGTGCATGTTGGTAATGAATTATACACACACACACACACAAACACACACACAAACACACACACACACACACACACACATTCATTCAGTAGTTTCAAAGCGTTATACGACAAAGAGTACTGGGAAGACGGGACACCACGAGCGTAGCTCTCATCCTGTAACTACACTTAGATCATTACACACACACACATACACACACACACACACACACACACACACACACACACTCAGAGAGAGGCAGAACCAAAGAGCCAAAGCTCAACCTCCGCAAGCACAAATAGATGAGTACAAATAGCTGAAAGAGGTGAGTACACACACACACACATTCCTCTTGGTAATTTTTGTTTACATAAATGTTGTGTAAACAAGGACGCCTCAACCATATGAAGTCATTATGATAATTCCACTGAGAGGAAGCTTGTAGTAAGGTAAATGAATATACTCAGACAGGTACAACAGGACCAGTAGGCGGGCCCCAAGAGCTAAACCTCACTCTTCCGTAGACACAGATAGATAAGTATCCTGCTGTTTGTTCCACACATCAACAGTTTAGTTTCCAAACCGGTATTTACCCAGGTCTTTTCCGAATCTAAACTTACATAATTTATATCTGTTGTTTCGTTTTCTGTTCCATTACTTCCTTCATTACAAGGGATACTGTGATATTTCTTCGGATGGAAGCTTCTATCCTTTAACAAACTACGACTATCTGTATATTAGTGCTTTACTATCTGTAAATTGAATTAGTTTAGATTCATGAAAGACCTGGGTAAATACTGGTTTGGAAATATGGTTGTTGACTTGTGGAGCAAATTACAGCGTGACATAATAGACGTGGGAACACTTGATTGTTTCAAGAGCAGGTCAGACATATATGACTCGTTTATATATGAACGAGTTTGGGTTGATATAAATAGGAGATGCCTCGTATAGGCCAATTAAATTTTTGAATTTTCCTTAATTATAACGTTCTTATATGCCTACATAGAGAATCTATTGGTCTATTGATCTATCATCTCGAACATTTTTGTGATAAGTTGCATAAATGTTGTATCTATGTGTATCTCAAATAAAAACTATATTTCTCACTTTATTATTATTATTTTCTACCACAGACGTGGCCAGACATTTACAATGCTAACCAGCATATATACATTTTCTTCTGTCCTCCATGGACAGGGTTAGAGATGTGTTAAACATATAGTTCAAGGGGTTGATTGAACAATCAACCACAGAAGGTGATTCGGTGCTTTTAAAATGCTAAGCTAACCTACATACGTAAATACATAGATACACAGATTTACGTATGCCCTACATAGAGTGTTCGATGTGTCTTTTACTTAGTTAATGTGCATTTACAAAGGTGAAATGTAATCCCTTTAAATGCATTACATTGAAGAAATACATTTGTCTCTATTGATACAAATTAATTTGTATCAATAAATACAATTGATGCAAATAAAATTGTCATATTATGCTTTATTAATCCTTCTTTTCTCCACCTTTCTGTTTCCATTTTCTTTGTTTAAATTTACGCTTTATTTTACAAACTCTCTCTTCTTTCTTTCGGTCCCTTTATCTCTCCTTTCCACTCAACCTCCCTTCCTCTATCTTCTTACTCTGTTTCATATTCCTTTTCATTATTTCCTCTATTCTTCCCTCTCTCTCTATCCTCTTCTATATTCTCATTATACCTACCATTCACCCGCTTGACTTGAAGAAGGTCACTTTTATTCCTCACTTGAGGCGGGAAACACGTTAAAAAACCAATATCTGTCGTCCTCTTGTAGCCGGAGTGCTGACGCAGCGCCTCACATTGTTGTGTGACGTCCTCTTGTAGCCGGAGTGTTGACGTAGCGCCTCACATTGTTGTGTGACGTCCTCTTGTAGCCGGAGTGTTGACGTAGCGCCTCACATTGTTGTGTGACGTCCTCTTGTAGCCGGAGTGTTGACGCAGCGCCTCACATTGTTGTGTGACGTCCTCTTGTAGCCGGAGTGTTGACGTAGCGCCTCACATTGTTGTGTGACGTCCTCTTGTAGCCGGAGTGTTGACGTAGCGCCTCACATTGTTGTGTGACGTCCTCTTGTAGCCGGAGTGTTGACGCAGCGCCTCACATTGTTGTGTGACGTCCTCTTGTAGCCGGAGTGTTGACGTAGCGCCTCACATTGTTGTGTGACGTCCTCTTGTAGCCGGAGTGTTGACGCAGCGCCTCACATTGTTGTGTGACGTCCTCTTGTAGCCGGAGTGTTGACGCAGCGCCTCACATTGTTGTGTGACGTCCTCTTGTAGCCGGAGTGTTGACGTAGCGCCTCACATTGTTGTGTGACGTCCTCTTGTAGCCGGAGTGTTGACGCAGCGCCTCACATTGTTGTGTGACGTCCTCTTGTAGCCGGAGTGTTGACGCAGCGCCTCACATTGTTGTGTGACGTCCTCTTGTAGCCGGAGTGTTGACGTAGCGCCTCACATTGTTGTGTGTCGTCCTCTTGTAGCCGGAGTGTTGACGTAGCGCCTCACATTGTTGTGTGACGTCCTCTTGTAACTGGAGGATTGACGTAGCGCCTCACATTGTTGTATGACGTCCTCTTGTAGCCGGAGTGTTGACGCAGCGCCTCACATTGTTGTATGTCGTCCTCTTGTAGCCGGAGGACTGACGCAGCGCCTCACATTGTTGTGTGACGTCCTCTTGTAGCCGGAGTGTTGACGTAGCGCCTCACATCGTCTGCTATCGTCCCGACATCGTGAAGCTCCCTAACCAAGCTCAAGACTCCCTGAGCTAAAGAATACACTGAAACCTATAAACCAAAGCCCAAGGGGAGTTTAATACGTTCAATAAAGAAGGTTTTGAAGTCGGGGGAAAAAGTGTAAACATGAGGCCTGAGATGAGTGTCATGTCCGTGTTTACACGACCCGTTGTGATAGATGCTGAGCTGAGCTGGGAGGTGATAAGCTTGGGGTGGTGGTGGTTGTGATGATGAGGGGGTTGGTAGTGATGGTGGTGGGTATTGTGATGGAATAGGGGGGATGGTAGTGATGGTGGTGGCTATTGTGATGGAGTGGGGGGGTTGGTAGTGATGGTGGTGGCTGTTGTGATGGAGTAGGGGGGTTGGTAGTGATGGTGGTGGCTGTTGTGATGGAATAGGGGGGTTGGTAGTGATGGTGGTGGCTATTGTGATGGAGTGGGGGGGTTGGTAGTGATGGTGGTGGCTGTTGTGATGGAGTTTAAAGATTGTGGTTGTTGTGGTGGTTTTGGTAGGGAAGATAGTAATAATGATGGTGAGGTTAGTGATAAACAGTCGTGATGGTGGTGGTAGTGTGGTGGTAATCACGACAGCTGTGGTAGAAGTGGTAGTGGAGTTCGAGGAGGTGGTTTTAAGACTGATGGTGAAAGCAGTTGATATAAAATTTGTACCTATAAGGTTAATGAAGCTGTTAGAAGTACTAGAAGAGTTGACCAGACCACACACTAGAAATTGAAGGGACGACGACGTTTCGGTCCGTCCTGGACCATTCTCAAGTCGATTGTGAATGAGAATCGACTTGAGAATGGTCCAGGACGGACCGAAACGTCGTCGTCCCTTCAATTTCTAGTGTGTGGTCTGGTCAACATACTTCAGCCACGTTATTGTGACTCATCGCCTGCATACTAGAAGAGTTAATTTCTCTAAAGGTGATACTGGTGCTGTAACGGGAGATTCATGATAGTGGTGAAGTTGTTTACCTTTGGTGACTGTGGAAATAGATTCACATGTTATGATAATCTTTTATATTTAAAGTTCAGAGAATTAGACCGTAGCTCTCATCTTTCTGCTATAAAAGCAGCTCAAACAGAAGTTAAACAATATATATTTTCAAGACAGAATTTTCGAGATAAAATAGACGTTAATGGTTCTCTGAATATTGCTTGCCATTCAAATTTCCTTCAGTTTTAAACGGCATTGGAATCATTTTCAAAAATTTCAAGGCTAATCACATCTGAACGAAGATTTTAAATGCATGTTTTCCTTCCCAAAGCTCAAAGAGGATATCATGAACGATGTTTTATGAAATATATTATTTCCCCTCAAAGCATTGAAGGATATTACACTCTAGCAAATACACAACATTTTGCAACTTTGAAGCGACATTTTTTCGTTTTGTGCAACGTACAAATAATATTATGTTAAAAATAACATTGTTATGTTAAAAATAATATATGTTAGTTCATTTCTTCGTATGTACATGTCTCCACTGAGCATCTTAAATCATCCAAACATCTTTTCGACAAGTATTTTTTTTCATGTCTTCTTACAAGGGCTTAAACCGGTAAAGATGTTTTTAAGCTGAGTCTCTGCATTCCCATCTGTGATGTGCGTCTAAGTCTATTTCTTCAGCTTTTAATGTTATTAATTCCGAGGTTTTAAGACTTATTCATAATGTTGTATTAATTTTTTGGGGTTATATTTAGTCTGTTTTTTCTGTTGGCTTCTTACTGCTTTATCTCTCACTTTCTTTGTATTTCTTTCCCTTCCTTGCAATCTCTTTCTATTCCTTTCTCTTCCTCCTAGTCACTTTGTACTCCCATTCTCTCTCTCTATTACTCAAGGTTCATCCATTTGTGCCTTTGTAATGGCTTCCTTGAGTGCCATCCTGTACATCCTCTCTCACTATTGAGAGTACGAGAGACTCACAATGGCTTCACTCACCCTGATAATGGGGGTTTATGAGGAATTTACTCACACCTCACAGCCCCGCCTCCATTTTCCTGATAATGGTAACTAAGAATGGTTACTATATGAGTAACCCTGGCCTCATACCTAATCAGAGTGGCGTTCTTGGATGAATTTGTCCAAATGCAGGCGAGGAGTCACAATAACGGGGGTGAAATATGTTGACCAGACCACACACTAGAAGGTGAAAGGACGACGACGTTTCGGTCCGTCCTGGATCATTCTCAAGTCGTCCTGGACCATTCTCAAGTCGTCCTGGACCATTCTCAAGTCGTCCTGGACCATTCTCAAGTCGTCCTGGACCATTCTCAAGTCGTTTTGGACCATTCTCAAGTCGTCCTAGACCATTCTCAAGTCGTCCTGGACCATTCTCAAGTCGTCCTGGACCATTCTCAAGTCGTTTTGGACCATTCTCAAGTCGTTCTGGACCATTCTTAAGTCGTCCTAGACCATTCTCAAGTCGTCCTAGACCATTCTCAAGTCGTCCTGGACCATTCTCAAGTCGTTTTGGACCATTCTCAAGTCGTCCTGGACCATTCTCAAGTCGTTTTGGACCATTCTCAAGTCGTCCAGGACCATTCTCAAGTCGTCCAGGACCATTCTCAAGTCGTCCTGGACCATTCTCAAGTCGTCCTGGACCATTCTCAAGTCGTCCAGGACCATTCTCAAGTCGATTGACCATTCTCAAGTTGGAATTTGGCCAACTACCATCGATAGCCTTTCACAATGGTTGCCTAACTCATGGTGCTTCAAACAAGGGACGTTCCCCTCATTCTCTAACGTAATTACAACGTTATTTTGACGCTGTACGTCATGACGTCGGTCCGACGTTGTGTTTATGTTAGATCGTCACCGAGTTTATAGTGGTTCAGAGGGATTCTGTTCCTCCATCGTCGCTACCTGTCAGAAGTGTCGTTTCACGTGTATGTGACATGTACATATAGTGCACATGTGTATGTCGTATGTGTACATATGGAAATCGTATATACTGGGTACATAAATAAGTGGTATACGTATCTCTGATATGTATATATGGGGAACACATATCTCTGGAATGCATATATATGGAATATGTGTATCTTTGGAATACACATATGTGGTATGCATATATGATGTACATAGATATATGGTACATTTAGGTGCAGTATGCACAGGTGATATTTATATTATGTTGTACACATGTGTAGTACACATAGGTGTAGTGTATACAGGTGTAATACACATAGATACACAGTCATGCAAATCTTTCTAACACTAAACAATAACTTTATTCCTAACATAAATCTTCCTCAATGTAAATTAAGTCATGATGTCAAAGAGTTCAGTTTACGTATGACATCAGGGAGTTCAGTTTACCCATACCCCCCAAATTCAGTAAAAAACTAAGCTTTTATTTACAAAAGCTTTAACATCAGAAACACAACCAGATAATGCAATAAGCTACACATATCCCAGAAACTTTTACAGAGTAAATGGAAGTTGATGTAAATGAGGATTTACGTTTACAAACTTAACACCTAGAGAGCAGTGCTGTTTCAGCTTCCTGTAACACATTAATGAGTCGCTACACAATTAAGCTGTGTGAGTGTTGATGATTGTGATTGTGATTGGAGATTTGTGGTGATTAGTGATTGTTTTGTTCAGATATGATTGTTTGGGATTTGATGAATTACGGGGATTATCACGCTTTATAAGCAGGCGAGGAGTCACAATAACGTGGCTGAAGTATGCTGACCAGACCACACACTAGAAGTTGAAGGGAGACGACGTTTCGGTCCGTCCTGGACCATTCTCAATCGACTTGAGAATGGTCCAGGACGGACCGAAACGTCGTCGTCCCTTCAACTTCTAGTGTGTGGTCTGGTCAACACGCTTTATAAGGATTGTTATTTGATGACTTATGGTGACCAGCGATGATATTTGGATGTGATTAATTGTTGGTGATGAGTTTTGAAAGTGATTTATAATTGGCTATGAGAGGGAATTGATTGTTATTGGTTAATGATGATTGTATATGAATGATGATTCAAAAGGATGTTGATGATTGATTGTTCTATTGTTTAATCTAATCTCTGTTCACATGTTTATCAGAATTAAATTACGAACCTCAATTCCATCCTGTTTTTCTCAATTTTATCTTATTCCTTCTATCTATGCTTCGTTCCTTTCCCCAAATTCTCATCCTATCTCTCTCAATCTTCATTCTTCTTTCTCTCGTTTTCTTTGCTTCTATTACACCCTATTCACCCCTTTCACAATGCCCACTTTTTTCCCTAGCATCTTTTCTTTCACTTCCCTCTTCATTCCATCTCTTTGGGGTCTTTATTCACCCTTTCCTGCTTCATTATCCCTCTGTTGTTTGCTATCTTTTTATTATTCCTTCTCTTCAGTTCTCTCTCTCTCTTCTCTTCTTTCTCTCGTGTTATTCTCTTTAATATCTATTTGCTCCCTTCCTCCCTACCCCTTTTTTTCCCTTTGTATTGCTGCATTTCGATCTCCAATTTCCACCTCCCCTTCTCTTGTTCAATTGCTTTCTTACTCTTCATTCTTCTTTGTGGAATTTCCTTTTTTTAATATTTCATTCTACATCTTGGCTTCCCAGGTCTAGTTTTGCAACCCAATGGGTGAGACCCCTATTTTTTTTATCTCTGTTTCAGACCCTATTTCTCGCCTGATTCCTCATTTATCATCTAACTTTTCATCCTATTTCTAACTATATTTCTCATCCTGTTTCTTTCGTTACACTTCTTTCTAGCTGAATGTAGCACTCTGCCTTCCTATTCATTTTATTTCACTTCTCTGCCTTAAAAGTAAGCATTCTTGTAGGGTATTTTGATTCCAAAATACTCTTTCCACCCTCTTTAAATTCTCCTTTAGAAGCTTCAAATCCCTACAACTGAACCCGAGCAGAGAGCTTCCAGACTCTGTCGTGGAGGCTTCAAGACGGTATATGTACCATTAGATCCGCTGCGGGAAGCCTTAATTTTTCAGGTAACTATTTATTAGAACTTCTAGAGTCGTCCAGAATAAGTATATTGAATCAAGACTTTTCAGTATATTCCTTATGAGAGCCTCTGAGACTTGTAATAGAACTCTAAGAGGAAGCTTCATGTCTTCGACTCGAGGCTCTGAACTCGTGAAATTTTCGAATCGTGAAACTTGAGACTTTAGAAAAGTCTGAAAAGAAAATTTTAGAAAATCCCCAAATAGTAGCCACAGAATTTAAGTATCTTTTAACCTATTACTATAAATTTAGGATACGATCAATACGCCATGTGAGAGAGTCTTTAGTGCCCTCAACAAGCTGTGTGTCACAGCCTTAAGACTTTCCAACAAGCCTTGAAGGAGAGTCTTAAATCTCCACCATCAAGCCCAACGAAACAGCATAAACATTTCACCAACAAGCCTTAAGACTACCAAAACAGCCAGTTTCCAAGCCTTATAACTGCACAAGCTCATTGCAAGAGCTTTAAGACTTCACCAACAAGTTCCTAAGACTTCCAACCCGACCCTACTCACCCAGGAAGCGCCATTATTGGCCGCTATTGATCCGTCTTCCTCGCTCTAAAAGTTTGGTCAACAATTTTCCTGTTTGATAGTTTGTCATGAGACGACCATGAAGAATTCACAAACTTTCTGTCGGCGGTATCTGGAAGCTGTTAAAGTTTTGTGGCTCGTCTGGGATCATGTCGACGGAGTTGCCTGGCCGGATGTCTGGTCTGGAAGATTGGTCATAAGTCCAGACGTCCAGCTGGACGTCTGGACTTATGGCCAGTCCAAGGGCTGGCCAGAGGAGCTTCCTGGAACAGCTACTAAGTCTATCACCTCCTGGTCTCGTCATTAAGTCTAGTTCTAGTCTAACTTTGATAAGTTAGGCCCATCTTGAGGTTATCTTGAGATGATTTCGGAGCTTTTTAGTGTCCCCGCGGCCCGGTCCTCGACCAGGCCTCCACCCCCCAGGAAGTAGCCCGTGACAGCTGACTAACACCCAGGTACCTATTTTACTGCTAGGTAACAGGGGCATAGGGTGAAAGAAACTCTGCCCATTGTTTCTCGCCGGCGCCTGGGATCGAACCCAGGATCACAGGATCACAAGTCCAGCGTGCTGTCCACTCGGCCGACCGGCTCCCTATGAATGAAGTATTTGTATACAATGTTGACAAGACCACACACTAGAAGGTGAAGGGACGACGACGTTTCGGTCCGTCCTGGATCGATTGTGAGTCACAATCGACTTGAGAATGGTCCAGGACGGACCGAAACGTCGTCGTCCCTTCAACTTCTAGTGTGTGGTCTGGTCAACAGACTGATGGTGTTATAAATGAACACATCTACAAGGACAGTGACCATCTTGACCTTAAATTAAAATAAGCTTTGAAGAAAAGGCTAAATGAACAAAATTTCTCAATGCCACAAGAAAGAAAACCCAGGAAAGATATATTTATAATATATAAGACGTTCACTGAGAAGTTAAGAATATAGAAGAAAAGTTACGTTAGTAATTAGGATTAAATCACAAGGTTAAATCTAACCAGTTAAGCAACCTGTTAGAATCTTACTGCCTTTACCAAGTTAAATATATATGCACTCTGTGTATGTACAAATATATATATATATATATATATATATATATATATATATATATATATATATATATATATATATATATATATATATATATATGTGTGTGTGTGTGTGTGTGTGTGTGTGTGTGTGTATGTGTGTGTGTGTGTGTGTGTGTGTGTGTGTGTGTGTGTGTATGTGTGTGTGTGTGTGTGTGTGTGTGTGTGTATCACGAAAATAAACACGTGATTAAAAGTGTGACAGTGTCAGACCACAGAGTAAAATTGAAACAGGAATTTCCTTAAGTACTTTCGTATATTAATACATCTTCAGAAGGAGTGATTATACATATACATTATAATACATCTTCAGACTCCTTCTGAAGATGTATTAATATACGAAAGTGCTTAAGGAAATTCCTGTTTTAATTTTCCTCCATGGTCTGACACTGTCACACATATATATATATATACTGAGATGAAGGGGTATATCTTTTGATTAGTATATCCTTTACGAAGAGAGGGGAAACAAGAACAAAAAATCTCAAGTAGAAGGGCTAGAATGGACACACATACACACACATACACACATACACACACACATACACACACACATACACACACATACACACACACAGAAACTGAACTCCCAAATGAGTCAGTGATATGAAAAGAGTTCGAGGGGTCGGAAGTGGATGGAACGCATTAGGATATGAGATGGTCGACTCTCGGATTGGTGACGCCAGAACCAGTCGAGAGAGTGCCAGACTGGCCAATCATGAGGGTATGTGTGTGTATGTAGTATGTTGGTGCCATGAGCAGATATGTTGGGGGAGTCGAAGCTGTGCCACAGCTTATCATAGGAGGAAGCTATAAGGAGGATAGCCACAGGAAACTCTGGTGGAAATCCGTAGAGATTCTGACATGCAAATCGATGGTGCTGGTTCGACACTGAATCGGATTTATCAAAGTTATTCGAATGTTGATACAATGTTAATGACGATGTATTGGCCTTTTCCTTCGGATGTTGGTCCCAATTGATACGAGCGTTTGTGTATATTCATCTAGTTGTGCTTGCGGGGGTTGAGCTCTGGCTCTTTGGTCCCGCCTCTCAACTGTCAATCAACAGGTGTACAGATTCCTGAGCCTACTGGGCTCTATCATATCTACACTTGAAACTGTGTATGCAGTCTGCCTCCACCACATCACTTCCTAATGCATTCCTTTTGTCAACTACTCTGACACTAATAAAGTTCTTTCTAATGTCTCTGAAATGGAGTGTGTGTGGTGTGTGTGTGTGTGTGTGTGTGTGTGTGTGTGTGTGTGTGTGTGTGTGTGTGTGTGTGTGTGTGTGTGTGTTTATTTTTGTGACTTCCAGAATGACAAAAATCGACAGTATTTTAATGCAGGACGCATCCATCATAACCCTAAGTGATCAAAACAAAAGAGCCAAATCAACGCCGCGACTTTTTCGTATTCGGCTGCCATTGTTTAATACAGCTTCCAAATATTTTCAGACCAAAATAAAAACTAACAAAAAATTGTAATCATTAATTTAGAGACATATTTTTTTTTAAATATGCAGGGTGGTGTTGATTGAATTTAAATTGAAATTGAAATAAGTTTATTGAGGTAAAATACACACAAAGGGATGAGGTAGCTCAAGCTATTCTCACCCCGTTCAGTACATCGTGTTAATACATACATAGACACACATCACAAACAATAAACGTATTACCAAACATTCTGAGAGATAAACATATACATTTCTCCTTCACAAGTAGTATGTTATCAGACGTACACACAAATACTTTTATGACCTAGGTATACTGTATAGACGGTAGCATGTCTTTTATAACTATAAATAAGTATGTCTGTCTGTCTGTCTCCTTATCCTCACCTTTTCACAGTAATTACTGTTGAGTATGTAGCCAACAGGTACGGGTGTATGTTTACATTATTGAAACGAATACCACAAAACTCCTTCATAGCGACCCCCACAACTAATTTCTCCTTATGTAGTGGCTAGGTATTAGTTCCAGACTTGAAAAACTAAATCTTAAAAGAATTCTATTTTCTTTTGTTAATCAATATGAAATGACCTCAAGAAAATAAACATAAGTTTTACTTCTCGCAGCCTGATTAATGAGGAAGATTTTTATGTTTTCAACACCACCTGCTTCCTCAGGGGCAAAACTTGTCCCAAACATATGTCTAGACTTAGATGTTGTTCAAACATATGTCTAGATTTGGATGTTCTTTAAGATTCGCTACTTGGAACAACACGTTCCAAGTAGCACGGGCTATGGTGAGCCCGTAGTGCCTCTTAGACTTAGAGCAAAGAGTGGAGGAACAGTGAGAGAGAACGAGAAAAAGAGATTCAGCAAGAGATAACGAGAGAGACAGAGAGAGAAAAGCAAAGAATAATGCACAGAGAGGGGGGGTAGGGAGGGAGGGAGGGAGGGAGGGAGAGAGAGAGAGAGAGAGAGAGAGAGAGAGAGAGAGAGAGAGAGAGAGAGAGAGAGAGAGAGAGAGAGAGAGAGAAAGGGGAGGTAAGGGAGGGGAAGGAGGAAAGAAGAAGGAAGAATGAAGAGAGTAGCACCCATTCTAGTATTCAAGTACACACACACACACACATATATATATATATATATATATATATATATATATATATATATATATATATATATATATATATATATATATAAATAAATATATATATATATATTCATATATATATGTATATATATATATATATATTCATATATATATATATATATATATATATATATATATATATATATATATATATATATATATATATATATATATATAGGGGAAATGCGCACTGCATCCAGGGTTCCTGCCCGCCATCTGAGGAGCTGGAGGAACTCGACAATCTATGACAACCATCTTTGTAACCCATATGTAACTCCTTTTTTGTAACAAAGTTCAAATAAAGTAAATATATATGTGTACATACAAAAGAATGGGGGTGGTAGGAGAAGATAATATTAGTGTTCAGTGAGAAACCACAAGGTCTCCTCTGAATACTTTTTATTTTCTTCTCCGAGGCTATGGGTCCCCACATTGGCACCAGAGGTGGTACCCTCACACATATATATATATATATATATATATATATATATATATATATACGTACCTAATAGCCAGAATGGACTACTTGGCCTAGTATGCAAGGCCCGATTGTGCAGAATGTCCTAATAAACCAAATTCAATTAGTAATAAAATGTTATCAATTACATTTTCTTATGCAAAACACGTTCAGTCAGTTCATTGTTTATCACATGAATTTTGTAAATTTTGAACTAAATCTACCTAGCAGCCTCACCTAACTTAAATAGGTTAGTTAGTACTCAGTACTGCATGACTTGACTAAAATATGATCAATATTAAATTGTAACAAGAAAAAAATGAACTATCAATCGAATATTTACCTAAAATGCAGCAAAAATCTGTTAATAAAAAGCAAAACGCTGCCTGAAAAAATATACTGCTTTAATGACATCATACATCACAACACATCATTAAACATCACTCACGCAGTGCAAAATATCACCATATACCACAGCACAACATCACACATCACTGGCTTCACATAACGTACCAACACATCACAACACATCACAACCCTATACTCAAGTTACCATAACATCACATCACATCACAACACACCACAACCTTATACTCAAGTCACCACAACATCACAACACTACACATTCATCACCACACGAATGATTGTGTCCACAATCTCACCCTCTTCTCCTCTACACCTCCCACAATACCCTGGCTATTGTGTGTAGCATAATATTGCGTCTCTTCACTATGGAAATCCCACTGAAAGCTGCCAGAGGAACCCAATAAAGTTTCTCTTGATGGTCATGCCTCCACCAGGAAATCTCTCTGGCCTCCACCTGGATCCTTTTCAGAAAGACACATACTGACATAGAAACAGACACATACTGACATAGAAACAGACACATACTGACATAGAAACAGACACATACTGACATAGAAACAGACACATACTGACATAGAAACAGACACATACTGACATAGAAACAGACATATACTGACACACAAACATTCTGGCAAAGCCACAGGCTGAAAAAGTCATAGGCACAGACACAAAGACACAAGAGAAAGGCAAATACATTGATCAAAGCAAAGACAGATAAAAACACTGTTGTTTTGATTCAAACGAGATCCATTTACCAGAGGAATGTTGATTATCTAATGATCTTACAACTTATCCTCCTCTTTAGATAGTGCTTATATCCACGATATTGATCATCGTGGATATATTGACGCAATGGATATAATCCAGTAATATATGAAAGATAGTCCATATAGTTATAGAAAAATAGTATCTAAACAGAAAGATAGTTTACAACATCATTAGTTAATCGACATTTCGGTGCTAAATGGACTTCACAAAATCCAAACACGTTCACTATCTCTTTTGTCAGAGCCTTTTTTATGCATTTTTTTGAGTTGGAAGCCTTTTATTTGTATAGCGTCTTCCTTTATTTTTCCTCTATGGCCGGTTTAATGGCTCTGCCTTACTTTAATGGTTCCTTTAGCTGCCGTTTTTGTTTCATTTATTGAGTGTTATATTTTTTATTGGTTGTTTTAATGTATTACCTTACTCAAGTGTTTTACTGTTAATGTGTGTTTCCCCTCTCTGTGCATCCTTTATTTCCCCTCTGTTAACTTGGTAGTTTTTTACACTATTTTGTTAAATGATTTTGTATTGAATATGTTGAGTAAATATTTTAATTCTCATTTCTTATTCTTATCTTATTATTCTGAAACTCTCATTTCTTAATTCTCATATCTTATTTCTTATTTCTTATTTGTTACAGTAAAGCTTTATAGCTTTATTGTCATTTAATATATCTTTATGTTGTGTTTACATCACAACACTGTCATGGATTCACCAGTGTTGTGAATCAAAGATTTTCAACACTGCCCACTATAAAACTGTGAATGACAAGACTTTAAAAATTATGAGAGAACATTACCACATCATAGACTGGTGGATAGCTCTCAGGACTCGTAATTCTGTGGCGCGGGTTCGATTCCCGCACGAGGCAGAAACAAATGGGCAAAGTTTCTTTCACCCTGAATGCCCCTGTTACCTAGCAGTAAATAGGTACCTGGGAGTTAGTCAGCTGTCACGGGCTGCTTCCTGGGGGTGGAGGCCTGGTCGAGGACCGGGCCGCGGGGACACTAAAGCCCCGAAATCATCTCAAGATAACCATCACCACAACTCTGCCACTCATAATCAGAACATACAAAGCAACCAAATCTATCAAGCCTGAAAATGCAGAAAACCCAATTATTACGGTATTCTAATTTTGACTAAAACGCTACACATTTTAACTTAGTGGTCAAATTCGTTCAAAAACCGATGAATTACTAGCAGCATAAGATTAAACAAATCGAGAGAAGGGAAGAAAACGGGAATAAACATTGTGGCCGACTTGCCTATTTTCTATGAAGTAGATAATATGTTTTGTATTCGAACTGTTTTTCTTCTCAGGTAATTGAATGTAATGATTACTTATGTGATAGCTAGATTTGAATATCTGTAATTATATAAGCGGCGAATGTTTTTAGAGATATATAAATATGTTGACCGCTATTCGCTATATCTTTCTTTTCTTTTAAATAAGCTATAGCTCTTAATTTCACTCACTCTGGCAAACTCTCATAAAACAGTAATTATGGCGATTAAAAACCTTTTTTTTTGCTAAGAGACTTCCCACGTGGATGGCTCCTGAAATGAGAAGCTTGAGGTGCAAAGACCCGCTAATAAGAATGAATATAATAGAGTTTTACATACTACAGGAGACACATTTACGACATACAAGATACAAAGACATATATATGTTGTTCAACTACAAACTACTCAAGTTAACCAGAAATGATCTAGAGACACAATAATTATCTCTAGATAATTTAATATACAGGTGGTAACTAGAATTAAATACGTCATTTAAGCAATCATCCATTGAACAGTGATCACTACTTCAGTGTACGAACGGTGAACTTTGTGAGTGAAACTTTATCCCGAACTTAAATAGTAGATTGGAAAGAGTCATGTTAAATTAAATATCCTCTTGCTTGAGTTTCCTACAGTGACGAGAGGTGGAACCCAAGAGCTAATCCACCCAAGTCGTAAGTACATGTAGATTCGAACGTACTGGTAAAATAATCAATTGTAAATAAAGGCTTATTATCTGTTATCTTGCAAAATAATCTAGAAATGATTAGCAAATTAACCAACTATAGGCCAAGCCGTATCTAACAACTCATCATCCTTGACAATTTTTTGTTCAACCTGTTCTTATCCTAATCTTGAAATGGGTTGATATGCTGTGCATTAGTATGTTATATGTTGCTTACAGCAAGTTGGTATACAATATTTTGCTTACAGTATTAACATAAAATATATGTGTATAAATATGTTAGAATACAATATACTGATATACAATGTTAGTATTCAGGATATCATTAGACAATATGCATAAAATATATTAGCATTTGTGAGCATAAAATATTTTGGTACTCATTTTGATGGTAAACAAAATACTGGTATTCAACATGCTGGTGTAAATATGTTGTTATTCAATACGTCGGTATACAATATGCATGAATTCATTATACAGAGAGATACTGTACTCCCATTCATTTCCACTAACAGCTCAACTAGCAATTTAATTCGTAGCAATTTAATTCAGTTCTCTACCACTCTGGTTTCTACATTTCAACTACACTATTCCGCTCAACTACACTCTCGCTTCAAAAATGGATTCGAAAAGGAACTATGTTCTTAAAGATGTTCAAACTTAATATTAAGTTTGTCTCTGTTATCTCAAGTTAATTACCCATTAATAAACAGAATGGTATCATTTTCTATTGATATATTTATTTTGCTTGTTTTGAATGGGGATCTTAACTCTATGTTAAATCTATTTTGTCTTTGAATTCTATTCCTAAATTTTGAATTCTATTCTCTCTAAATTTGCATTTTTCTAATTACTTCATGCAAAACACTTAAGTAATCTCATTATTAAATTCTAAATGTTCATTAATCATTAAAATTCTTGTTCTCATTCGGCTACTAAATTTTTTCGATTCCATTAGTGTTTAATTCCCTGCAGTCTCTATGAAGTTTAGCAAGGAGATGAGTCACAATAACGTGGCTGAAGTATGTGACTTGAGAATGGTCACAATCGACTTGAGAATGGTCCAGGACGGACCGAAACGTCGTCGTCCCTTCAACTTCTAGTGTGTGTGGTCTGGTCATTAAGTTTAGCAAGAATTATGTTTCAAATTGGCGTTTATCACATATAGAAAACATATGAGACGTACAACACCTATACTTTATCCACACACATCCACTACATCCAAACACAAGAAACACCCTGAAACATCGTTACACATTGTATTACACACTCCTAAATACTCTACACCCCAGATGAAACACCTCGAAATTCTAAAAACACACAACATGTAACACACTAAACTCAATACACAACCCAGATAACTCCCTCGAAGTAATCAACTGGTGTACAGATAAAGAAGATAAAGAAGTAGAGATTTCGAGGTGTATATACACCTCAAATATCCCCACTTAATGGTTAAACAAGTATGGGCTTATATATATATATATATATATATATATATATATATATATATATATATATATATATATATATATATATATATATATATATATATATAGATATGCAATTGACGATCACAAAACACTGATCATTTTATGCGGAAAATCCACAGAGAAATATGAAATGAGGTGAACGTTTCGGCTTGTTAAAGCCTGTGTCAACACCAGACTGATGTTGACAAAGGCTTTAACAAGCCGAAACGTTCACCTCATTTCATATTTCTCTGTGGATTTTCCGCATATATATATATATATATATATATATATATATATATATATATATATATATATATATATATATATATATATATATACCGTGGTCAAGACTATACACTCATGATCTTAACAAATAAGTAGTAGACACAATGGAGCAAGGCTAGTGGTGACAGTGTCCGATATTCCGACAGAGGTAGACAAAAATTCCCATTTGGGACGTCATTTGGAATCTCGCTATTCCCAGAAACCTCGTTCAGCTCAAGAATGTGGCTCGGTTCGAAGCTCTTTGCAATTGCTTGCACTGGGATATACTCCATCCTCTCTGTGCGCCGGTTTCGATTGTAATTGGTTTCAATATTCTGAGTGCAGAGAATGTAAAAAAAAATTATATTGAAGCACAAAATTGGATTCAAACGCATTTAATGATATAGAGACGTCATTTTGGTGCACCTGGAACCTATACGAAGTCGAAGTCAGGATTGTATATAGGTTCGAGAATGAGCGAAACATTGCAACTTTCGATTTTTACTGCCTGTGTTGATAGGTTTGTCTATAACGTATTTCTGAATTAAGTCTGAATGATGGGAATATCATAAATTGTTTCAATCGACACTGCATAACTGTATCGACTGAAACGATTCAATCGACACTGTAGATTCATAATTGTATTGTGAAATCCCAATACAATTGTGATTTCTGGAAAACAAGAATGTTTTCCTTGTGTTTTGCTTTGATTTTGCTGATCAAGCAGCCTCTGCCTAGTCTGAATATCCAACCCGTTCTCGCCCTTTCTTACAATTATTACTTAACCTATACCTATAATAGGTTAAGTAATAATTGTAATTACGAAGCAATAAAATGCTTATCTTAACATACTAAGAAGGTTAGGTAAGGTCGGTGTTTTCTATGAAGCTTTTCAAGGTAAACTAGTATGTTTAGTATGTCAATGCACGTATTTAATAAGTCAATATTGACTGTAAGAAAGTGCGAGAACGGGTTGGAATATCACATATATGAGTGTATCGCCTCGTTTCGTCCTGTCATTAGAAGCAATTTGGTGTAAATAACCAAAATCCAACCGTTTTGGTAAATCATTAAGTCGACACATGTTCCATCTTTCAATATGTGAAAGTTACATATTTCATCTCAACATGTGAATATCTCCCATGTTCCATCACTTGGATTATTTTGTGTAAATTATATTTTACCTGGAACAAAAAGCTCCAAGTAGCACGGGCTATGGCGAGCCCGCAAAAGGAAAAAAAAAATATTGAGGTGATTATTTTGTAAAGGCTTCATATTTCGAATGTTTCACCGTCAGCTGGAAAATAATATTTCGATTAATTTTTTCGTCAACTTTTAATGATAAATCGTTCTTTGAATAAAATTTGCATTATTTATATATTTATTTTTATATTTAATTACATAGTATATGTTTATATATAATAATATTACATTTTAATCTTACATTTTTGTTACATTTAATTATATTTGTTTATATTTTTTGCTATATTTAATTGTATTTAATTATATATTTAAACTTTAAATCCAAAAATAATTTAATAATAAACTTCACAACATTATTAGGACCGAAATATGAGTATAGTAACCTTTGAATATCATGTACATACTCCAAAATAACCATATACATGGAAATATTTCAACAAAAACATTTTCTGGTTTATATTACACAATACATCTCCAGTTACAAAAAGCAGAATTTAGTTGATATTTGAAATACCAGCCATAGAGAATGCCCATAGATATGCAATCTATTTCAAAAAATATTTAGTGTCTATTGTCCCACAATGTGGATTTCTGTTATTTCTGTCAAACGTTTTTGTGTATAATATATTCAGTTATTGCTTCATTAGACATGACTAGGAGGTGGGAAAAGTATCCATTGGAAAGGTGTGTGAAGATGTATTATTAACTGCTTGGAGAATATATTAATCCTTAGGCAAGTGCAAATTATTATATATTGATAATCTGGGGAACAGTAACCACGGCCCGAGGGTAATCCAGTGATTGTAATCTAGTTCGATTGTAATTATCCTCTGTTAACTTATTGGGGAACTATAGTTATGAGGGGGCCCCGTACCCTGGTGGATAGCGCGCATGACTCGTAATTCTGTGCTGCGGGTTCGATTCCCGCACGAGGCAGAAACAAATGGGCAAAGTTTCTTTCACCCTGAATGCCCCTGTTACCTAGCAGTAAATAGGTACCTTGGTGTTAGTCAGCTGTCACGGGCTGCTTCCTGGGGGTGGAGGCCTGGTCGAGGACCGGGCCGCAGGGACACTAAAGCCCCGAAATCATCTCAAGATAACCTCAAGATAACTCAAGATATGACAAGAGAGTAATTCTTCTTTGCTGATTCCCTACGAAATAATTGCCTTCATGCAAGAGAAATAGATATATATGTTTTAGCAAGATATATACACCAGCCCTGACACAAGTGAAATATATCTGTTTTGACCTAGTGGGACGCACCAGCCCTGAAATACGTACCATAACCACTCCCAGATCCCTGACACAAGCACCGAAACGTCAAGCTAATCCCTTGGGGGATGTGGCTAAGTCTATTGTCATCATCTGCAAAAGCTGTGTTGATTGTAGTTTCTTTCTGAGAACGGGAGAAATAAAATGTCTCCTAGGAAATGTCATGAAATCTTTTCCAATGCACAGCAAGCAAATGTTTTGTTCTCAGCTCTATTGTCAGTCTTTCTTTTCATTCGTTCTGGGTTTATGGATGTGGTGGTGAATATAGGAACTTTTCTGGGGACAGAACAGCTTGGGGAAAGATGAGAGAAATGTCTTAAAATACGACGACTCGAGTCTATTGGAAAAACAGTCGACATTAAAAACCTCTGAAATATTATTTCTGCGTCTTGGGATATGTAATGCATACCGGAATACTTAACAATGGTATTTTGAGAAATAGTACACAGAGAACTAAATATACATTTCGACTTTACAGAGATTTCGAAACACTAGAGATAAGCTTAGGGATCCATATGCAGGCGAGGAGTCACAATAACGTGGCTGAAATATGTTGACCAGACCACACACTAGAAAGTGAAGGGACGACGACGTTTTGGTCCGTCCTGGACCATTCTCAAGTCGATTGTGAATGGAGAATGACACAATCGACTTGAGAATGGTCCAGGACGGACCGAAACGTCGTCGTACTTTCACTTTCTAGTGTGTGGTTTGGTCAATATGCTCAGGGATTACAGAGATGTTGAAACATCATAAAGATGTTTAAATCGCACGGCGGCAATTAAATAAAAAAGCAGAAAACTTTATTTAAACAGAGCCGATGTGACAGCAATAGAACGAACAGAACAATGAAACATACATGGTAACAAAAGCTAAAGACACACACACACACACACACACACACACACACACACACACACACACACACACACACACACACACACACACACTACCAAATAAAGAAACCGTTCACATTTTCGCTGAATACCCAAAAGTCAATCGAAGAGTCAGAATCTCTCACATGTTACTTAATCTGCTTCATATTGGCCAATAGGACTTCTGAAATTGCCTTTAGTGTTATGATGTTATATACGTAAATATAAAAAACAATATAGATGATTCTTAGTCAAAGTGTAATACATGTTTAAACTGGTGTACAAGGAGCTTTAAGTATCCTTTAATCATATAATCTTGTGTTAACTTGAAATCGTTTTGCATTAAGTCAAAATGTAAACTTAGTATTATATATAAATGTTTGAGCCAGATAGGTCAGTCACACACACGCTATAGTCTTTCATTCTTCTCTTACAAAGGAGAGAACTTGAACTTGGCTTTGTCGTAAGGCGTTATTCCGTTTCTTCTGTGGAGGAAAACATCGATGTTTCATCTTTTCTACTTTGGATTTTTATATTTTCACTCAATCCCTACATTTATTCTATCACCATCTCCTTCCCTCAAAGATAGAGATGGACAGTGAGGGAAAAGAAGATAATATAGCAGTAGAAGAAAATAGCAACAAGACGAAATAGCAATAAAATAAACAGGTTTTTTTTCAAGAAAACACCAGAAAAGAAAACCCCAAAATTTTCAGCGTCTTAAACCTTCTGTTGCTTCGAGGACAGTAACGAGTCTTATGTTTACGTCTAAGTGATATTCTTATAAACAAGAACAGAATCACAGAAAAACAGCATCTTACCCCAATCTTACACCACAACAATATTTTCTAATAATGCCACAGAACCAAGAAGCAGTTCTCGGCGCTGGTGTGGGAGCGAATACAAAAAGAATTTGTCCTCGTCTCAAGCACTGGCCAAAAGTCTTTTGCTCCCAGGTCGAGCTTCTACCGGGGAATATTGCTCTCAAGATTGTCCGGAAGGTTTTTAGAAGACGACCTTCACTCCTGGCCGTGCCTGGACCCAGTGCCTGGACCCAGTGCCTGGACCCAGTGCCTGGACCCAGTGCCAAGCCTCAGTGACCATTGCCCAGGCCGTCTGGTGATCGTGTACCACGTTTCTTGTGGTGGGAAATGTGTCCATGCTTTTACGGAACTCAGTTATGTGGCGGGATTGTGATATGCTTCAATATCTTCACAGGGAACCAGCTCCTTTTGTTTTCATCCATTGTGACTAGTTCCGGGAACCCTGTTAGGGTGTACTGGAAGGTCAAAATGACTTTATACCTTGCTAAGTCGTCAAGGTCAACCGTGCTGTGACTTTCTCATTTATAAGAAAGAAGGTGGGCTGGTAATCTTTAAATTACATCTAAACGCACACATATATTATTATTTAATTCCCATACTGAATGTGTCCTAATGTCGAACTTATTAACCCTTGCACTGCTCACCTATTTTCGGAAAAAACGTCGTGTTGCAATTGTCAAGGACATTTGTTATTTTTATAAATGTTCAGGTAAAGTTAATGTCAAAATGTTTCCAAAGTCAACTATTGCCATTTCAAGACACAAAGAGTAATGAAAACATTAAAAAACATTAAAATATAGCCTAATTATAAACAAAAAGCACAACTCTCAGAGCGCCTAAAGGCGCTTTGCGCAGTGCAGTGGTTAAGCTTGATCTAGATGATTTGTTAAACTGTTTTTCTCAATATACTTGTACTGAAGTGAGTTATTGTGGGGGAAGGGAGGGTACTGCATACTATGGGGCCCAGAACTGAAAAAATGGGGGTTCGTAAATGATAGACTCCGTTGCCTGTTGCTGGTTAATATGGGGAACCCAACCAAGGTTGTAGCTCTGTAATAGTCAGTTTGGGTTGGCACCAATCATGGTACGTGGACGAGAACACGCAAAGTTCTCTATGGACGTTCTCTGTGGACGAGAACACGCAAAGTTCTCTGTGGACGTTCTCTGTGGACGAGAACACGCAAAGTTCTCTGTGGACGTTCTCTGTGGACGAGAACACGCAAAGTTCTCTGTGGACGTTCTCTGTGGACGAGAACACGCAAAGTTCTCTGTGGACGAGAACACGCAAAGGAAGTGTCGCCCGTGCTGTACACGGTGTGGCCCAGAACTTTGGGTGTGGCCCAGAACTTTGGGTGTGGCCCAGAACTTTGGGTGTGGCCCAGAACTTTGGGTGTGGCCCAGAACTTTGGGTGTGGCCCAGAACTTTGGGTGTGGCCCAGAACTTTGGGTGTGGCCCAGAACTTTGGGTGTGACCCAGAACTTTGGGTGTGGCCCAGAACTTTGGGTGTGACCCAGAACTTTGGGTGTGGCCCAGAACTTTGGGTGTGGCCCAGAACTTTGGGTGTGGCCCAGAACTTTGGGTGTGGCCCAGAACTTTGGGTGTGGCCCAGAACTTTGGGTGTGGCCCAGAACTTTGGGTGTGGCCCAGAACTTTGGGTGTGGCCCAGAACTTTGGGTGTGGCCCAGAACTTTGGGTGTGGCCCAGAACTTTGGGTGTGACCCAGAACTTTGGGTGTGGCCCAGAACTTTGGGTGTGACCCAGAACTTTGGGTGTGGCCCAGAACTTTGGGTGTGGTCCAGAACTTTGGGTATGGCCCAGAACTTTGGGTGTGGCCCAGAACTTTGGGTGTGACCCAGCACTTTGGGTGTGGCCCAGAACTTTGGGTGTGGCCCAGAACTTTGGGTGTGGCCCAGAACTTTGGGTGTGACCCAGAACTTTGGGTGTGGCCCAGAACTTTGGGTGTGGCCCAGAACTTTGGGTGTGGCCCAGAACTTTGGGTGTGGCCCAGAACTTTGGGTGTGGCCCAGAACTTTGGGTGTGGCCCAGAACTTTGGGTGTGGCCCAGAACTTTGGGTGTGGCCCAGAACTTTGGGTGTGGCTCTCTGCTGACAATCATTGTGTAAATCTTAAAGAATATCCATTATGAAAAAAGTTAGTAAACAAATGTTGACCAGACCACACACCAGAAGGTGAAGGGACGACGACGTTTCGGTCCGTCCTGGACCATTTTTAAGTCAATTGTGGTCCAGGATGGACCGAAACGTCGTCGTCGTCGTCCCTTCACCTTCCCGTGTGTGGTCTGGTCAACATACTTTAGCCACGTTATTGTGACTCATCGCCTGCACATTTGATGCCTTATCAGAGCTTTCAACCAAGGATAACATCATAGATTTACCGCCACAAGAAAGACTCACCATCACAAATCAAGTACCTTATTTCCGGCTTAATTCACGACCGACATATTTCACTTGCATCACTATCTATAATTGTCAGCCAAAATAAATCCTTGCCTATAATTTAGGGATTAACTGTATTTTATTTGTATTTTAAACTGTATTTTAACTGTATTTGCCTTGTATTTTCCTTGTTGACTTACCAATTTCCTGTCAACCTTATCATTAGATTTATATAACCAGTGTATAAATAATTGTATATATATATATATATATATATATATATATATATATATATATATATATATATATATATATATATATATATATATATATATATATATATATGCAGGCGATGAGTCACAATAACGTGGCTAAAGTATGATGACCAGACCACACACTAGAATGTGAAGGGACGACATATATATATATGATATTCCGTAGTTACGCCCTCAGTAATCTCTTGCTACTGATGAAAGGTAATTATGAAGAAAAATCGCTACGATAAGGAGCTGGGATATATGGACAAGGAGCTTGGAAATGAGGACAAGGAGCCTAGGATCTAAGCACAAGAAGTTAGGATATGAAAACAAACCTGCTAGAGCATTAGAAGTGACCAAATGATACCCAACAACTATGACTAACTTTTTTTGGTGATTGGTGAGACGGCTTGTGATTGGTAGATTGCCTGGAGGAGCTAAGCTGAGGACATGGAGATTGGAGGAGGGATATGAAGGAAAAGGGATTAAGGGATTACCTTGTGTCGAGGTCAAACGCGCAGCTTACATAATAAGCTTTCGTCCTCCTATATCCAAATACCACACACGAATCGCGTGGGTACGCAGACAGCTTACTCGGAAAGCTTAGCTAACTTAGCTAACCTGACTTAATAAATAACACTCAGTAGAAAGACTTGCATCTTTAAGAATCGCGTCATAACCGCCAGGGACTATTCCTGCCCCTGATTAAAAGTTATCTGGCAAAAATTGTAGATTAAAACACCGACCATTAAAACATTAGGAAGATTGAAAAACTTTTGTCTAGGTGAGTGCCTGCTTAATTATATATATACATATATATATATATATATATATATATATATATATATATATATATATATATATATATATATATATATATATATATATTAGGGGTACCACCTCTGGTGCAATTGCAGGGACCCACATCCTCGAAGAAGAAAACAAAGAGCATTCAGAGAAGATCCTGTGGATTTTTACTGAATACTTTATTCTTTTCCTCTCCTACCACCCCTATTATTTTTTTGTATGTTTTATTTTATTGCAATATATATATATATATATATATATATATATATATATATATATATATATATATATATATATATATATATATATATATATTAGGAGAGAGAGATTACATAGATATATTAATTCTCTCACTATTAACGAGCATGAAATTGAGTGTTGTAATTTGCAGATTAATATACGTAGTCAGAGGAATTGCCTCGTTAGACACGAGAGATATTATGTCGAGGATGTCTCTAACGACCCAAGTTCCTTTGAACTGTCAATTGGTCTTCCCCTTGAATGTCATAAACAGCTCATGTCTTCTGGAATTTGACAGAAATCCCCCGTCTTGCTGAGTCTGTCAACACTAGCTCATGTCAACGAGTCTGACAGGCACCGATCGCCCGTCTGTGTGTGACAGACATTGTTTGGATCTGTATACCCTGCTCTGTCACACTGGGATCATTGTCACAATGATATACTGAGGTATACTCAGTAAGGATACACTGAGGTAACCTCAGCAAGGATACACTGGCGTAACATCAATAGGGATAAACCCGGAGAAACTCAGCAATGGATAATCGCAGCAACAGATGGATGAATTAATTGATGGATAGATTGAAGAATAGACAGATAGATGGATAGTTAAATGGATAGGGAGGAGGTAGACATACCCGAGCAACGCCTGGTATCCTAGAATACTTCATTTATATACCAATTTCACCTTTGATATAACAGCAATATTTTTATTAATTTTGTTTACAAAATCTGAATGATTTTTTCCAATCATTGAGATTATAGGGCTCTCTAGAAACGAAAAATAAGTTGCCTTTGGCATTCTTCATTTCCAGCCAGCTTCTGAAGCCAGTTTTTTCAATCAGCTACGAATCCTGACATCCGAATGCAGCCATCTTTCACAATTTCTCTCAGCTTTCTTTCTCAGCCTGAATTCACATCAGTAGCTTGCCTCTCCAGCTTCTAGCCCCCCCCCCCTCGTCCTCTTTTCTTTCATCTCACCTCGCCACAGACTCATCAGAGCTGACAGCCTCCCGTAGAATACTAAGAGCCGACTAGAGCCTAGAGCTTACGATGAAATCTCGCGGACTCCTACGGGTGAAAACTCACACTTATACTGTTCCATATAACGATTTTACATGTTTTTTTGTGTCTAGTTTATGCCATGGAGAAGGAATTGTGTTCATCATTGGAAAGATGGAATTGTTGTTCCATTACTAAGAAGTGAGAAGGACTTTAGACTCGATTAAATTGAGAAGCAGAGTACATGCAGTTTGCATGTACTCTCTGCCTTTACATGATATAAAGTGGTCTTAACCTGCCTTTACATGATATAAAGTGGTCTTAACCTGCCTTTACATGATATAAAGTGGTCTTAACCTGCCTTTACATGATATAAAGTGGTTTTAACCTGCCTTAACACGTTATAAAGTGGTCTTAACCTGCCTTTACATGATATAAAGTGGTCTTAACCTGCCTTTACATGATATAAAGTGGTCTTAACCTGCCTTTACATGATATAAAGTGGTCTTAACCTGCCTTTACATGATATAAAGTGGTCTTAACCTGCCTTTACATGATATAAAGTGGTCTTAACCTGCCTTTACATGATATAAAGTGGTCTTAACCTGCCTTTACATGATATAAAGTGGTCTTAACCTGCCTTTACATGATATAAAGTGGCCCCTGCCTCTACGAGAGGCAACCTGCCTCTTACACACGTTCACGCCACTTAAACTTTAAAGCCCCTTAGATTGCTTCCTACGCTGCTTCTCCAGCGAATTGCCCTCCTGTATCCCTCTTCCTGGGAAGGTATTACTTTGCGCTTCCCGTCTGACAAGAAATTTTTTAATATTCAGTGCTTCGTATATGATATTTCGCGATCTAATTCCTATCGCGTCGTTGGCGCAAACTCGCATATCCAGGCGATATTATACCTGATGTCAGTATTAATATCCTTTTAGGGTGAATCTCTCTCTCACCTTATACGAACCACTCTGCTCTGAATCCGGATTTGCTGCACAACAATAACAAACAGGGCGCCATGGATTACTTCATCACGAGGCTGAAACAACATAGATTAAAATTGGCTCTCGTTTGGCGTTGCCCAAAATTAACTTTACACAGAGGCAATGGACATGGCTCGCCGAAGACTATGTATTTTGGAAACAACAATTGTGATAGCTTACATCCCAGTAAATTGAAGATTGCTTCAATTAAACTCAAAAGGACGCACTAATCCTGATGTAGTTCCCCCCTTCAATTTATTTTTTATCTTTAGTTTTCTTTAAACTGATAAACCATCTACTTCCTCTATCTCTTTCTCTCTGTTTCTCTTGCAGTCATTATCCTCTAAATCTCTGATTTAGAGGATAATGACTAATTCACTATAATTCTTCTTTTTCTCCAACTCCTTCAATCAGTCTCAGGTCTTGTTAATCTGAGCTCCATTTTTATTTACTCTCTCTCAGAGTGCTGCTACTCTTATCCATCCACTTTTCACTTCCACTGCTCCACTACTCTCACCCAAACACTCTACTCTCACTCTCACTTTCACTCTCACTCTCACTTTCACTCTCACTTTCACTCTCACATCCTACAAGCCCTCTTTCTAAGAACAATTAAAAGGGGGCAGAGTGACTGCCATATAATCTACCTGCAAATACTGATATATCAAACAAAATCTTTTATTTAGATTTTAACTTAAAATATAACTATTATCTACGTTTTCATGGATCTAAAGTTAGAATAGTTTAGACTGATGATATTTGCTGGGTACAGTTATAGCCTGTATCCTAAAGGTGATAAAAAACATGTTTTGTATCACTGGTACATAATATAGAGGCAAACAGATCTCTTCTTAATGCCAATTTTCTTCTGATTAATACAGAATGTAATCAAAAAGTATATGAAGCTTTAGAGGAAGATTTTGGTGCTATTGATCACTTACTAAAACTATTAATTAATGATACTATTACTTACTAATGCTATCACTTAACGATACCATCACTTACTGATGCAATGACTTATAGATAACATCACTTGCTGAATCTATCAATGCTATCTGTGTTGCTACTGCTGCTGCTGCCTGATTTGCAACTGCTATCAGCTGTTGCTACTGATTTGCAACAGTACTTGTGCTACCTGATATCAAAATGCTCGTGCTATAGATATCACAGTTGTTAGTTCATTCAATGCTATGCTATACTTTTGTTTTTAGGGTGAAGGAGGCTAATGCACATTGTGTCAGCTAAGGATCGGTTAGACATGATAACCACTATCTGTTTTCAGAGTAAAAAGAACAATTCCCGCCAAACACACACACCGAAACTACGACGTTGGTACAACGTTCGAACAAGTTTTAACACCTCCTAACCAGTTATAACAACCAATATAGCAAGTTGTAACAACGTTCTAATACGTCATAAACACGTTAAGCCAAGATGTAACAACTTTATTACAAGTTGTAACAACGTTCTAATACGTCATAAACACGTTAAGCCAAGATGTAACAACTTTATTACAAGTTGTAACAACGTTCTAATACGTCATAAACACGTTAAGCCAAGATGTAACAACTTTATTACAAGTTGTAACAACGTTCTAATACGTCATAAACACGTTAAGCCAAGATGTAACAACTTTATTACAAGTTGTAACAAGCGGAAAATAGAGACAGTTTCGGTTTGTGTTTCCAGGGATAACAGCTGGCAAGTCATGTTCCGTTTTACTCCCTCTTTCAAAAGTAAATACAAAACGGGCTCGCCATAGCCCGTGCTACTTGGAACTTTGTGTTCACAGTAGCTATATCTTAAACAACAACAACAAGTAAATACGAGAGGATTTTGTTATGAAATGCAAGGCCACTGTTGTTTATGGGTTGAATTAATGTTTAAAATTCTTGATGTTAGAGAGAATTGTGTTAGAAAATCTTAAATCAAATAAACACTTCAAATGGACCTCACTATTTCAACCCGTTCTCGCACTTTCTTACAGTCAATATTGACTTATTAAATAAGTGCATATGTGACATACTAATTTATTATGAATATTTTTATTATGAATATTATTTGTTTACCTTGAAAAGCTTCATAGAAAACACCGACCTTACCTAACCTTCTTAGTGTGTTAAGATAAGCATCTTATTGCTTCGTAATTACAATTGTTACTTAACCTATCAACGGCAATAATTGTAAATACGAAGCAATAAGATGCTTATCTTAACATACTAAGAAGATTAGGTAAGGTCGGTGTTTTCTATGAAGCTTTTCAAGGTAAACAAATAATATTCATAATAAAAATATTCATAATAAATTAGTATGTCACATATGCACTTATTTAATAAGTCAATATTGACTGAAGAAAGTGCGAGAACGGGTTGAAATAGTGAGGTCCATTTGAAGTGTTTATTTGATTTAAGATTTTCTAACACAATTGAGCCTAAAATATTTACAATCAATTATTATGCCACATATGCACTTATTTACATCTCGCAGGTTTTTTCGGTGTTAGAATATAATTGTATGAATGTTGTATTCGAAACCCCAAAGGCCACATAAATCTCAGTTTACATAGCGAAGATTTCTAGACGTTTAATTATAATTATTTTTCGTGTGTCCAAACAGCCCAAAGTCATTTATCTTCATTGACGTAAAGCATCAGATCCTAACAAATGGCTGTAGTATCACCGCTCTGAGACCGTATAATCAACTCTTAGTATCTCCCCGTAGTGACTTTAGCAACACTAATGTTGCTTATTGATTTATATGAATGTTGATGTTATATATATATAATAGGAATTAATGGTTATAATTTATTTACCTCACATTTTAGAGAAGACTTGTGTTATATGGGCGTCTGGGATATGGTAAAGAATTTGTTTTTTAAATACTTTATTACAATAAGGGAGCATTTAGACCAGCAATTTTTATTTTGTTAATAAAGTTAGTGAGGATTTCTGGCTTCCACATTCTTTAATAGTTCACAGATAGTAGTCAACATATTTTCCAATAATGAGAAAAATAGTCGTCGTTGAATACTAGAGAGGAGGAAAAGTTTAACTGATATAAGTTATATTTATTCCGAAATTATCTTCGTAAGTTTATTGGAAATTTCACCCAAAATTACATTTTTCGAAGGAGGGATGTTGAGAATTGCCACACAGCGGCTAAACGGTATAATACTTTGATTCTTATATTTTTTCTCGAAACTTTCATATTTTTTCAACGCTTACAAGGGACTTCGAGTAGAGAATGTGTATGTTTATCACTCAGAATATTCGATAATATGCTTTTTTAATACGATAACATTGTTTATGTATATATATATATATATATATATATATATATATATATATATATATATATATATATATATATATATATATATATATATATATATATATATGTCGTACCTAGTAGCCAGAATGCACTTCTTGGCCTACTATGCAAGGCCCGATTTGCCTAATAAGCCAAGTTTTCTTGAATTAATATATTTTCTCAATTTTTTTCTTATGAAATGATAGAGCTACCCATTTCATAATGTATGAGGTCAATTTTTTTTTATTGCAGTTAAAATTAACGTAGATATATAACCGAACCTAACCAACCCCACCTAACCTAACCTAACCTATCTTTATAGGTTAGGATAGGTTAGGTAGCCGAAAACGTTAGGTTAGGTTAGGTTAGGTAGGTTAGGTAGTCGAAAAACAATTAATTCATGAAAACTTGGCTTATTAGGCAAATTGTGTCATGCATAGTAGGCTGAGAAGTGCGTTCTGGCTACTAGGTACGACATATATATATATATATATATATATATATATATATATATATATATATATATATATATATATATATATATATATATATATACATTGTACTGAACGGGGTGAGAATATCTTGAGCTACCTCATCCATTTGTGTGTATTTATACTTCAATAAACTTATTTCAATTTCAATTGAATTCGAGTAGTGAAACATGAAGTGTACCTACCGTAGAGTTTATCAAAACATTAACCACTTTTACTCTTTTTTTTTCATAATAATAATGATATTAATAAACATTGATAATAACGACGGTAATAAGAATACAAAAATACAATTCTTTATGGTTCGAATAAACAAATTATATTTGTTAAAATATATCTGAGTAGTAATGTTGCTTGCATATATATATATATATATATATATATATATATATATATATATATATATATATATATATATATATATATATATATATATATAAAATATGGAAGGGAGTACCACCTCTAGCTGGAAGAAGGGGGACCCATAGCCTCGGAGGAAACCACGCATAACGCATTAGAGGGAATGTTTAGATCCCCTCCAATACAGTTTCTGTGTGCTTTTCTCCTACCACCCCCTTCCTTGAATATTTTTTGTGCTTTATTATGCATTTGATGGTTACAAGATATACATGGGTTGATACAAAAATAATAATGCAAAAAGGTGCTTAAAGGTTATGGATCTCTTGAAAAACACAACAATGGGAAACATTGATGAATGTCACAGACGGGTTCGATCATTGTTGCAAGTCAAACACTTCTTCGAATTCCTCTGAAGTTGGACTAGTGCCCAAGACGCAACAGGCATTTCCCCTCTGAATCGCAACACTGAGGCGCTGGAACAAGAATATTAATATATATATATATATATATATATATATATATATATATATATATATATATATATATATATATATATATATATATTAAAACAGATAATTTAATGTGCTTTAAATACGGAAATATGTATTTTAGAGTGATATAATCATTTCTACTAAAAGTTCAATTAGTATATAGATACTTCAAAAGATCTCCTTTAGTAGGATATAGAGTTAACACAAATGACCAAATATGAATATAATTTATTTTGCGAACTTTCAAAATAAAGCCTTATTAAGAATGATAAAATCTGGAACAGTTTTAACAACTAGTTCCCAGCTGTCTACACAAACTGAAGAGGTTCTATACATTATTATGCTTCTCTAAAGTATATCTGACATCACCCTTCCCATTGGCATACTCTCAGTTAACAGACATCAACATATTAATAGAAACTTCATGAGCCTAATTAACAAATCACTTCTGTGACACAGTCTCAGATAAAAATTATTATCCAACTAACACCACAGTCATGAGTAGATTTATTTACTTTCAGACGAGTAGCAGTGGCTCACAGAGAAGAGCTGCTTCTTAGAGCAGCTTCTCAGAGCTGTTTCTCAGAGCAGCTTCTCAGAGCTGCTTCTCAGAGCTGCTTCTCAGAGCTACCTCTCAGAGCAGCAGAATTACATAACAGATCGACAGCTATTCGTAAGGAGCTTGTAGGCACCTCTAATCCACAACGCTCAATGTCGTCTGCTATCACAGGGGAAACTCGTTAGTCTTTCACCATTCATTAATCCACAAACTGTCACCGGTGCAATTCCTCATTCCTGACATTCAGTATGGAGGATACAATTTCCCAAAATGTCTCTCTGAGGAATGCAGTGTTTTGGTGCGTGCGTGCGTGTGTGTATTTGCGTGTGTGTGTGTGTGTGCATACGAAGGATATCGTCAAAATCAGCAGTCACAAGTGGCTAATACTTGTTAGCAAGTATAGAGATCTGTTAGTAGCGGAAAAGGTAAGATATAGAAGCAAAATGCTGAGAATGAACAGTGGAAATTGGTCTGCAACGACACACACACTCACACACACACACACACACACACACACACACACACACACACACACACACACACACACACACACATATATATAAAGTCTGCTTACATATGTAAAACAATTTAATCCAAACTTTCACTAGAGGGGACTCTATTATGCCTGGAAACTTATGAATATGAGAAGTGCTGAGTCACCGTGACTCATCAATATCGTCGACGATAACGAGTAATTAATCACGAGAGGATAAGAACAGGGGGAGAGGCTGGTGATAAAAGGGAATGAGAGAAGTAAGTGTGGAGAGAAGAGGGGAGTTGGAAGTGAGAGGAAGAAGTAGAGTAGGTGATAAAAGGAAAGTAGAGGAGAAGAGAAGGAGTGGAGACGCTAGGGAGAGAGAATAAGGGAGTTGAGTGATGGGATAGAAGGAGACGAAGGGTGAAAGAATAATAAGAACAATATAATTGAGTGAAATGAGACAGGAGGGACATAAATGATAAAGGAATTAAAGAAGGGAGGAAGCGAAGTGAACTAATGTGATGAGAGACAACATAGCAATAAGCAGAGAATGAGAGACACACAGAATATCATAGAGATAAGCATTGAAATTTACAATATATGCGTTCTGATTAATATTTGGATATCCTGGGATATCACTGGATATCTTAGTATACATGATTCTGGCGGGAATTAAAAAATAAACATTCTATATTTGGCGATTAGAGCTATGAAAATACAGGAAAATAAAAACAAATATGAGCTTCACATACACTTTTTCTCCCTCTCACTCCTCTCTCTCTCTCTCTCTCTCTCTTTTCCTACCCTTCACTCTCTCACTCTCACTCTCTCTCTCCACCCTTCACTCTCCACCACTCATCTCAAGGAAAACACCCCTTCCGGTTCACAGAACAGAGGAGAAACAAATAAATAAACACACTAAGCTCGATTGAAAATCGTACAGGAAAATTGACCAGACAAGGATGAATGTCGAGCCTTGCAAAGCCTTTGTCACTGATGTTAATAAATGCAACTTTAACAGGGCCTTTTAATACAATTGTTGTTTCTTGTTTGTTTACAGCCATTACTTTTACAATCATCACCTTGCTTCAACTACTGATGCAAGTACTTTCACAACCACTGCTTCAAGTACTTTCAAAACTACAGCTGCAGCTCCTACTTTTATCCCCACTATCACTTCAAGTACTGCAGCAAAAATGCCAGTAGTACAATTTCCACTAATAATTTTACTACTGACTGCATCTGATATTACGTTTCTAAATGTTTTTACAGCTACTAATAACACGACCCAACTTCTCCTTCCTGGAGCATTAAAGACGCTTGGAGAGAACATTAAACTCCGTTTTATCGAATTAATTCAAAGCAATGTAAAGCAGATTCCAACTCTCAGTAGTTCATTTCAGTTTACTTAGTGATGTAGAGAGGAGGAAGAGAGAAAGATATAGAGAAAGGGAGAGAGAGAGAGAGAGAGAGAGAGAGAGAGAGAGAGAGAGAGAGAGAGAGAGAGAGAGAGAGAGAGAGAGAGAGAGAGAGAGAGAGAGAGGGAGAGAGACAGAGAGAGAGAGAGAGAGAGAGAGAGAGAGAGAGAGAGAGAGAGAGAGAGAGAGAGAGAGAGAGAGAGAGAGAGAGAGAGAGAGAGAGAGAGAGACAGAGACAGAGAGAGAGAGAGAGAGAGAGAGAGAGAGAGAGAGACAGAGAGAGACAGAGAGAGAGAGGGAGAGAGACAGAGAGAGAGAGAGAGAGAGAGAGAGAGAGAGAGAGAGAGAGAGAGAGAGAGAGAGAGAGAGAGAGAGAGAGAGAGAGAGAGAGAGAGAGAGAGAGAGAGAGAGAGAGAGAGAGAGAGAGAGAGAGAGAGAGAGAGAGAGGGAGAGAGACAGAGAGAGACAGAGAGAGAGAGAGAGAGAGAGAGAGAGAGAGAGAGAGAGAGAGAGAGAGAGAGAGAGAGAGACAGAGAGAGAGAGAGAGAGAGAGAGAGAGAGAGAGACAGAGAGAGAGAGAGAGAGAGAGAGAGAGAGAGAGAGAGAGAGAGAGAGAGAGAGAGAGAGAGAGAGAGAGAGAGAGAGAGAGAGACAGAGAGAGAGAGAGAGAGAGAGAGAGAGAGAGAGAGAGAGAGAGAGAGACAGAGAGAGAGAGAGAGAGACAGAGAGAGAGAGAGAGAGACAGAGAGAGAGAGAGACAGAGGCAGAGAGAGAGGAGGTATAGACAGATATAAAATTCCATATTCAGACAACCTTCTTCATGTATAATCAGTATATAATATATATGAAAACTACCGTTTTCCTTTATAACACATAGAGCCAACAGCAGGAATGAAAACAGTGCCCAAACAGTTCTGTCATCAGTGCTCAAACACAGACTGCAGCATCTGAAACACGTGGGTTAGAAATCTCTGACCTACTAGATCAACTTAAATATTGTCAGCCTAGAATTAGCACCGCGACTAAATTGTCAGTAACTTACGTGGTGATCTTAACGACCAATTCCATGGCAATTCCCTGAGCGTCGGAATTAACCTCGTTCATATACGTCGCTTCGTTAGTTACGCTGACTTCACTGTAAATGATGTTTCTGCTCTTTCACGTCAGGCTGTGTTAGGGTGAAGTATTTTTCAAACCGATTTTGGTTTATAATAATTCAAAATCATGATTATTTTTAAAATGTAAAAAAAATCATATATGAAGACCAACGAGACCCTTACTATATGTTCCTGGAATATGGGGTGTGTGTCTGTGTAATTACCTAAGTGTAGTTAGAGGATGAGAGCTACGCTCGTGGTGTCCCGTCTTCCCAGCACTCTTTGTCATATAACGCTTTGAAACTACTGACGGTCTTGGCCTCCACCACCTTCTCACTTAACTTGTTCCAACCGTCTACCACTCTATTTGCGAGTGGTGTGTGTGTGTGTGTGTAAGTGTAATTACCTAAGTGTAGTTACAGGATGAGAGCTACGCTCGCGGTGTCCCGTCTTCCCAGCACTCTTTGTCATATAACGCTTTGAAACTACTGACGGTCTTGGCCTCCACCACCTTCTCACTTAACTTGTTCCAACCGTCTACCACTCTATTTGCGAGTGGTGGGTGTGTGTGTGTGTGTGTAAGTGTAATTACCTAAGTGTAGTTACAGGATGAGAGCTACGCTCGTGGTGTCCCGTCTTCCCAGCACTCTTTGTCATATAACGCTTTGAAACTACTGACGGTCTTGGCCTCCACCACCTTCTCACCTAACTTGTTCCAACCGTCTACCACTCTATTTGCGAAGGTGAATTTTCTTATATTTCTTCAGCATCTGTGTTTAGCTAGTTTAAATCTATGACCTATGTGTGTGTGTGTGTGTGTGTGTGTGTGTGTGTGTGTGTGTGTGTGTGTGTGTGTGTGTGTGTGTGTGTGTGTGTCGAATGAAATAATACACCTGGTGTATTAATACATTCGACTACAAATACACCTGGTAGGCAACTTGACAACCTTGGCAATGTATAAATACACTTAACAATGTATATGTATACACCTAACAATATATATGAATATATCCACTTAACAATACATATGTATATATATATATATATATATATATATATATATATATATATATATATATATATATATATATATATATATATATATATATATACATATGTCATCAGACCAATCTGTCATCAGACCATGCAGTTTGCATGCTAATAATGTATTAAAAAAGGTGATAACACTCTATGGACTTGGAACTGACCATTTCGTCTCCTTTTTATAAAGGTCGCAATTGGAACCGACCCCACTTAAAGGGGGGAATGAGGCAGATAAAAAATACAACAAAAATACATCAGAGACAGCAGGTACAAGAGGTATGCAACATCAGTGAATGCAATAGTAAATACAAGAGGCACGCTACTTCAATGATCACAGCAATTGCACTGTTGCAAGTGGCCGGGCTGGCACTGCACTCATTGCATTTGTTGCTCGTACAGACCAGAGATTATTACACTTGCCTGACTGCCTGCCTGCCTGCCAGCCTGCCAGCCTACCAGCCTGCCAGCCTGCCAGCCTGCCAGTCTTGACTTTCCAATGTTAACCAACAGAATATTCATGTGGTGAATCAGTTTTACTGGACGAATATTCTCTTGGAGTACAGTAATACCAGCACAATATCGTTTCAGTGAAGAATGTCTCATCTGTACTCAAAATGCAAGAATATCCACGGAAGAAATAGGAGACTTCAAATGCTATTTGACCTTTTCATTGTGGCTTTTCTTGCATATTATTAATATAAATATTCCTACGACATTGATATTCTTTTCAGAAGTACTCGATAAGAAGTACATGTTGAAACAATGCAATATTTTAGCTAAATAATTACTCCTGAAATGCCTCTTGAAGAAATCAAACACACAGCTGTCAAAGGCTTTAATATTAGCTTTAAGACATTCATGTAAGTATCAAATTTTCAGGAAATGCCAAACCTCTTATTTCCTCCAAGAAGCAGCCAAGTGTAGTCGCTCTCCGAGGCAATAAACAGCTTGCAGAGGGGCGAGTTGTATCAGAGAGGTGGTGTGGGGACAGGAGAAGTGGGTAGAATTGAGAAAATGTGTGTGTGTGTGTGTGTGTGTGTGTGTGTGTGTGCAGAGGGAGAAGTGAGGGAACTGTGTGTGGAGAGAGAGAAAAGTGAGAAAATGTGTGTGTGTGTGTGTGTGTGTGTGTGTGTGTGTGTGTGTGTGTGTGTGTGTGTGTGTGTGTGTGTGTGTGCAGAGGGAGAGGTAAGGAAATGTGTGTTTAGGAGGATTAAATACTATATGTATAGAAAGAAGGATTAAAAACCATGGTTTCTGAACAAAAATATAGCTTTTTCAAAGCTCTAGAGAACATGATCGATTTATACACACACACAAATCCCAATAGCGTGATATATCAAATTAATAAAGTGAATTCTTATACCATATCCTGTTGCAAGGCGCTTCTGGGAACATCCTGGACGTAAGTTCGAATCCTCATCACGGCCCTAGTGGATTTATTCAATGAACGACTTACTTTCCTCATTAGAAAACGCATTTTAATCTGACCAATTGTACGGTTGGACCCCATCCCGTTCTCTTTAGAGTATTGGTAAACACACTACCATATTTTTAAAGCCATGTTTGTGTCTGTTTATCTATTCACTAAGTTTAGTTTAGTTCATTTATTATGCACCCGATACCCATCGTGTAGGCGGTAGTGGAAAGGGTTACAGAGGCACATAATGGGCTCAGGGACTGAACCCCACAATTCATTTAGCTAAGCAAGTTACAATCTTGATGAACTAGTTATATAAGTCGTCACATCAACAATGGGTTCGAGATCGACCACAAGTACAGGTTCTAAATTAAGCAACTGACATATGTGGAGAGCTAGTGTCACAATTGATATGTTTGTCCTGCACACCTATTCACTAATGTCAGATAATCTACATTCTGAGGCAGTAACTATGGAGGTTCAGTCAAAGCCATCAGTTTACCTTTATTTAGTAAACTGCTTGTCATTTCCTGCACGATAACAAAGCTGATACCATGATATCCAATAGCATATTAATAGAATCAAAAGCAAATTAACTGAGTCAATTCTATATGCAGACGAGGAGTCACAATAACGTGGCTAAAGTATGTTGACCAGACCACACACTAGAAGGTGAAGGGACGACGACGTTTCGGTCCGTCCTGGACAATCGACTTGAGAATGGTCCAGGACGGACCGAAACGTCGTCGTCCCTTCACCTTCTAGTGTGTGGTCTGGTCAACAGAATCAATTCCATTTTAAAATAACCAAAAACATCCTAACAGAGCCACTATGGAGCCTCTTACCAGAGCCAATAGCATATTAAGAAACTCAATAACATTTTAAGGGATCCAATAGCATATTAAGGGATCCAATAGCATATTAAGGGATCCAATAGCATGTTAAGGGATCCAATAGCATATTAAGGGATCCAATAGCATATTAAGGGATCCAATAGCATATTAAGGGATCCAATAGCATATTAAGGGATCCAATAGCATATTAAGGGATCCAATAGCATATTAAGGGATCCAATAGCATATTAAGGGAGCCAATAGCATATTATGGGATCCAATAGCATATTAAGGGATCCAATAGCATATTAAGGGATTCAATAGCATATTAAGGGATCCAATAGCATATTAAGGGATCCAATAGCATATTAAGGGATCCAATAGCATATTAAGGGATCCAATAGCATATTAAGGGATCCAATAGCATATTAAGGGATCCAATAGCATATTAAGGGATCCAATAGCATGTTAAGGGATTCAATAGCATATTAAGGGATCCAATAGCATATTAAGGGATCCAATAGCATATTAAGGGATCCAATAGCATGTTAAGGGATCCAATAGCATATTAAGGGATCCAATAGCATATTAAGGGATCCAATAGCATATTAAGGGATCCAATAGCATATTAAGGGATCCAATAGCATATTAAGGGATCCAATAGCATATTAAGGGATCCAATAGCATATTAAGGGATCCAATAGCATATTAAGGGATCCAATAGCATATTAAGGGATCCAATAGCATATTAAGGGATCCAATATCATCTTGCAACACACCCAAGATGCAAGACAAGGCCAGGCCATATGGTTATTGCAGTATTCAGTATAGTGTATCGGTTCAGAGTCTGCTTCCGACTCTAGGCTAACTCAACACTAAATTGCATAACCCATCACGAGCCGGATTTAATGCTGGTGGAAGCCTGACTCGTCCTGCACATAATAGGGTTGGGATCTTGGGGGTTCGAACCCCCACATAATCCAGTGGGACATTTGGTTTCACTTTGTTGTTGTTGATGGATATTGGTAATAAGAGGAAGGTGGATTAGTCCATGAGTCTTATCCAATACCATGGATGTTACTCGATATTATGGGTCTTTTTCAATACCATGGATGTTATTCGATATTATGGGTCTTTTTCAATACCATGGATTTGGTACCATGGACTCAGTATCATTGAATACGACACAATTCCGTGTCTTATTCAATGGTGGAGTGGGGCCTCGTAGCCTGGTGGATAGCGCGCAGGACTCAGAATTCTGTGGCGCGGGTTCGATTCCCGCACGAGGCGGAAACAAATGGGCAACGTTTCTTTCACCCTGAATGCCCCTGTTACCTAGCAGTAAATAGGTACCTGGGTGTTAGTCAGCTGTCAGGGGCTGCTTCCTGTGGGTGGAGGCCTGGTCGAGGACCGGGCCACGTGGACACTTAAAAGCCCCGAAATCATCTCAAGATAACCTCAAGATAGTCTGGTTCCAGCACAATACCACGGATCTCAGAGAATATCGTGGATTTTAAACAATAGCCTGGATCTTACTCGATACCCCACACGATATCATGGGGTTGTAAACAAACTGGGGATCACATTCCAATATTATATATTTGTGCCTTGGCAATATTTTCAGATTCATGTGATATTTATGTTAAGGGGGAATGTGTGAGTGTGTGTAGTCACTTAGATGTGCTTGAAGTGGTTGAGCTTCGAGTCTTTGGTCCCGCCTTTCAACTGTCAATAAATTGGTGTACAGGTTTTTGAGTCTATTGGGGGTCTATCATATTTACATTTGAAACTGTGTATGGAGTCAGCCTCCACCACATCACTGCCTAATGCATTCCATTTAACTCCCCTGCCACTGAAAAAGTTCATTTTGGTGTCCATATGGCCTTGTCCCCTGTGTGTGTGTTGTGTGTGTTGTGTGTGTGTGTGTGTGTGTGTGTGTGTGTGTGTGTGTGTGTGTGTGTGTGTGTGTGTGTGTGTGTGTGTGTGTGTTTGTGTACTCACCTATTTGTGCTTGCGGGGGTTGAGCTTCGGCTCTTTGGTTCCGCCTCTCAACCGTCAATCAACTGGTATACAGGTTCCTGAGCCTACTGGGCTCTATCATATCTACATTTAAAACTGTGTATGGAGTCAGCCTCCACTACATCACTGCCTAATGCATTCCATCCGTTAACTATTCTGACACTGAAAAAGTTCCTTCTAACGTCCCTGTGTGTGTGTGTGTGTGTGTGTGTGTGTGGGTGTGTGTGTGTGTGTGTGTGTGTGTGTGTGTGTGTGTGTGTGTGTGTGTGTGTGTGTGTGTGTGTGTGTTAGCGATAGCCAAACATCTCAGTGAGTTATGCTGATAGCATTTGGTTATCCTTTGTGAAGCAATGGTCCGTGTTGTCAGCGTAAATGGCAGGTAGGTTCCTTGTTTGCTACTCTCTTTCTCTCTTTCTCTCTCCCTCCCTCCCTCTTCCAACCTTCATCTACTCACAAGCCTGGATCAATAAGACCAGGTAACAAAGACCTCCTTACATATGACTCTGTCTATGAAATCCGTAGCGACCCACGAGAAAGTCGCTTCCAGCACTGTTTCCACCATCCAGATGACGTCCGAACCATAGGAAGAAAAGATGAAGGAAGATAGAGAAGGAAGGAATAAACGTATAGAGAGGGAAGGTAGCAGGAAGAGAAGGAGGGAGTGAGAGAGACAGAGAGGGTGGAAAATAGGAATTAGGGAGGTATTACATAGATGAGAACGACAAAATAAGACATATCCCTGGAAACACAAACCGAAACTGTCTCTATTTTCCGCTTGTTACAACTTGTAATAAAGTTGTTACATCTTGGCTTAACGTGTTTATGACGTATTAGAACGTTGTTACAACTTGCTATATTGGTTGTTATAACTGGTTAGGAGGTGTTAAAACTTGTTCGAACGTTGCACCAACGTCGTAGTTTCGGAGTGTTTGGCGGGATGTCAGTGATTTCATAACTTGTTTATACGCTGTGAAAGGAGATTAAACCATCTTGGTCTCTACTAACTTACGAGGAGTTACAAATATAGAGAATATATAAAGGCTCTCCTCCGATCCACCATTCCCTCCATCTAATAGCCCCCTTGGTGTAAAAAGATCTAAAGTAGCATCACCCTTTGGTGGCAAATAAGAATAAAGATAACTGCAGAAGGCCTATTGACCCATATAGCTCCTATTTATAACCACCCAATCCCACTCATATACATGTCCAACCCACGCTTGAAACAATCAAATGACCCCCCCCTACCTCCACCACGTTACGCGGTAATTAGTTCCACAAATCAACCTGTTAGCGAACCAGTATTTACCCAGGTCTTTCCTAAATCTAAACTTATCCAATTTATCATTATACAGGAAAATAAGAAACATTAGGATATCTCTGGAGCAGTATAGCGGGATCGAACGTCCTAAACGCACGCCATAGATTTTTCTCATGGATATATTACGTTAATGTGATTTCATTGTGTAGAATAATAAGGTTGTTATATCTGTATTATATGGTATACCACATATAATACCTCTGCGAGTGCAATCGTTTGGGCTTCGATACAAAAAATATATTTTGTATTAAACATGTTCACATTGTGTATTATGAACTTTCTAGAATAACAAAAATGAACACAACAATCAAACGAATTATTTTTTAGGTTTACAGTAAAAATTTTATGTACTAAATTAGGCCTAAGAATTCATATGCAAAATCTAGGATTGCCAATTTAGGCCTTGAAATTGTTCATTGTTTCTGGTATATGTTCAAGATAATTCATTCAAGGTAAATATTTCTTCTATTTGTAGTATATAATGAAACTAAATATTCGGGTGATATCCAAAATGGACTTGAGAATGGTCCAGGACGGACCGAAACGTCGTCGTCCCTTCACCTTGTAGTGTGTGATCTGACATGGACTTGAGAATGGTCCAGGACGGACCGAAACGTCGTCGTCCCTTCACCTTGTAGTGTGTGATCTGACATGGACTTGAGAATGGTCCAGGACGGACCGAAACGTCGTCGTCCCTTCACCTTGTAGTGTGTGATCTGACATGGACTTGAGAATGGTCCAGGACGGACCGAAACGTCGTCGTCCCTTCACCTTGTAGTGTGTGATCTGACATCGACTTGAGAATGGTCCAGGACGGACCGAAACGTCGTCGTCCCTTCACCTTGTAGTGTGTGATCTGACATGGACTTGAGAATGGTCCAGGACGGACCGAAACGTCGTCGTCCCTTCACCTTGTAGTGTGTGATCTGGTCAACATTAATATTCCTGTTAAAACAGTCCATAGATGTTAGATTAATATTCACAGGAACTGAAGGCTCTGACAGTCTTGGAAAAGCTACTGTGTGAAGATCAAAGATCCTATGGAATCCACTTCCACTAATACTGCTTTAATTCCCTTCACAGCGCCATATGTAGTGATGGTACAATGTGAGTTTCAGTTACATGAATTATTTCAATTTGCAGATTTCAGCTATTCTGAAATGTCTGTATTAAATTTGGGTCTACGATGTTAGATGGCAATTGATTTCATTGTTCAACAATCAGGTAGGCATACAATCATTATCTTTGATTTTCTTTGACTTTGACTTCTTTGACCTTTGACTTTTGACTACAACAACCAGCATTATATATACATTTCAACAACATAACACCATATAACAATATTATATATATCAATATATATCAATATATATATATATATATATATATATATATATATCAATATTATATATATATATATATATATATATATATATATATATGTCGTACCTAATAGCCAGAACGCACTTCTCAGCCTACTATTCAAGGCCCGATTTGCCTAATAAGCCAAATTTTCATGAATTAATGTTTTTTCGTCTACCTAACCAACCTAACCTAACCTAACCTAGCTTTTTTTGGCTACCTAACCTAACCTTACCTATAAATATAGGTTAGGTTAGGTTAGGTAGGGTTGGTTAGGTTCGGTCATATATCTACGTTAATTTTAACTCCAATAACAAAAAATTGACCTCATACATAGAGAAAAGGGTTGCTTTATCATTTCATAAGAAAAAAATTATAGTAAATATATTAATTCAGGAAAACTTGGCTTATTAGGCAAATCGGGCCTTGAATAGTAGGCTGAAAAGTGAGTTCTGGCTACTAGGTACGACATATATATATATATATATATATATATATATATATATATATATATATATATATATAGCATCAGCTTCAATTTACTTAAAATGTCAGACGTTTCAGAGTCTTAAACTCTAAAATAAGACTCCAAAATATCTGTCATTTTAAATAAATTAAAAAGATGTATATATTTTCCCTCTTTATAATATTTATATAATATACCCTTATAATATATAATATATCCTATGTATATAAGTATATACGACACTTAATCATCCCCTTGAATGTCCTGATAAACACCAGCGAAGGACCCTTGTCATCTTGATATATTTGTGTGATATCAGCCAAGATATCAGCTGATATCTTGACTGATATCTGCTTGAGTCTGTTGGTCTCAGAGGGTGAGTCCTGCCAATGGAAGGGTGACTGTGTCGACACGAGGACGATCGTGACAAGCCAATTAAGGATATGGTGTCCTATGCATTAAATAGTGAGTGGTTATAGATGAGAGATAAGTGGTATATGGTAGCTGAATGTCTGTCTGTTTTTTGAGAGTCGGAAGATATGGAGAAAGGGGTCTTGATTATTACCCTCTGTGCTGTGAGAGGGTTGATTGGATCTGTCTGTCTGTCTGTCTGTGCTGGCGACTCTAGCTGTCTGTTTTAGTAATTTATTATTTTTGTGTTAATGGTGATTAGTTGTATCTGTACTGGTGTCTTGTTGTATATGTCTGTAATGATGACTAAGTGTTTAGCCTCTGCTGGTGACTGATTTAATCTATCTTCCTTTTATCTGTCTGTATTGTGGCTAATTGTATCTGTGTGTACTGTTGGCTAATTGTATCTATCTGAACAGGTGGGTGATTGTGTCTGTACTGGTAATTGGATATGTCTGACTAACTGATAACATTTCCTGGCATTAATGATATCTTGTTGTATCTTTCTACCTGAGGTGAGCCATGGAGGGGCTGAGGTGAGGCATTGGAGAGAAGGTGAGTTGAGGCTGAGATGAGGCAGCGACGACCCTGAAAGGGGTTTATATTGCCTCCACTAAAGGCAATATTGCAAAAGGTTGCCAGAAATGAAAACCAGAACACCTCACTATGAATGACAAACTCCCACATATCCAGTTGTCAGGGGCGGACTGGGAGAGGTGAAGATACATGAGGCTAGACTTTTCAACTTTTCAAGTTTCAGGATTTCGCTGAAATATCCCGGTTAGTTGTATCTATAATACTGATATAGATTCAGTCAGTTTGCGTATAGATGTGTATGGAAACAGTTTGTTCTCAGTGGTAAAGAGTAATTTGGTGCTTGATGGTGTATAATGATGTATTTTGCTTCGTTGATGTCCAGTCTTGTATTGTCGCTGTATTTGTCGATTTTAGTGTTGTTTGTAAGGGCATCTCTGATGATGGTTTGGCTATGTGTTAAGACAATATGCTCCTTGAGAGGGCCTTGTTGTTTGTGCATTGTTAGTCGCCTTGAAAGGGATGTTATTGTCTTGTCTATATATTGAGATCCTTATGGCTGACAGACCCACAAGTGGCCATGTGAAAGCATAGACGACATTCGCCTGTTCGACTCTTCATATACCTTTTTTATTAATATTCAGGATTCTGGACGATATTACCCTTTGTATTCTGACTTCCAGCTTTCACTCTCAATATGGACCTTAAGAAACAAAAGATATATACCTTATCAATGGATATACACGCTTCAACTGCAATAAAAGATATATCCTCAAAGTGAACTGCTGCCTCCTTGCTGTCTACTAGCAACAGTGATCTCGATAAAAAAATTTTTGTAGCTGTTATTGAACGTGTTTCAACTAATAGCTCCCTGTCAATTATGGCAATATTGCACTATTTAATTACAGCCGCTCAAAATGCATTGAGATATATATATATATATATATATATATATATATATATATATATATATATATATATATATATATATATATATATATATATTATATATATATATATATTCATGACACATCAGTGCCAGAAATCATAGTCAAAACGTAATATAAACATAAAAGGAATTATTACTGATACATGCATAATATTAAAGACAGGATGTCAAAAGATGAATAATAAAGAGAAAACGTTAGAAGATGAATAATTATCACATCACATCAAGCAGGTATATGTGGGCCTGCGGGCCGCTCCAAGCAACAGCCTGGTGGACCAAACTCTCACAAGTCAAGCCTGGCCTCGGGCCGGGCTTGGGCAGTAGAAGACCTCCCAGAACCCCATCAACCAGGTCACCTCAGCCTTGGAGAGAAAAGACGCTGAAACAAACTAGAAAGGAACAAGATAAACTTGGTTTCAAGCCAGACGCCTTTCGTGACGCAGAAGGTGAGGGGGAAGAAGAGGTTGAAAACTTTGCCAGAAACTTCCGTTGTCGCGAGTCCTCGTGAATTATTTCTTGGACGTGAGAGGGTTTCGAGAAAATAGATGAGAGACACGATTTGTTGTAGGAAGTGGTGGTGGTTGGGGCGAGTTAGTCTAGTAGTCTGACTTGAGGAATGTGTTCCTCACTGGTCCTGTTGGAGGTGTTCTGTCTCGTCTGGTAGACATGTCTTGTCATTGATCATGTCGGAGGTGATGTAGACATGCTGATGATACTACACTACACTAGCTCAATCAATTAAGGCAGCGTCTGGGATGCTCTCAGACGTAGGTTCGAATCCACGTCACGGCCCTTGTGGATTTGTTCATGCTAAATGGCCTTTCCACAAACGTCCTCAATCATCAACTAATAACTATTCTACATTGGTATGCAAAACTTTACTTTATAACCTTTTGAATCTCATTTGACTACAGTTTAAAGTACCTCCTTTGTTTCACAATGTTAATTAACGTCTTCATAATACTCCTTAGAGAGCCAGAGGGCCATTTGTGGCCCCGTGAAAGGACAGGGGCCATTAACTGCAGTGTGGGCTGGTAAATGATTGCTCTCGGGAGACTGGCATGACCTCTGAAGCATGTCATTCCTTCTTGAGAGGTTATCTTGAGATGATTTCGGGGTTTTAGTGTCCCCGCGGCCCGGTCCTCGACCAGGCCTCCACCCCCAGGAAGCAGCCCGTGACAGCTGACTAACACCCAGGTACCTATTTACTGCTAGGTAACAAGGGCATTGGATGAAAGAAACTCTGCCCATTGTTTCTCGCCGGCGCCCGGGATCGAACCCGGGACCACAGGATCACAGTCCAGCGTGCTGTCCGCTCGGCTCTTAGTCTAAGCTCTAAGCTTAGTCTAAGCTAAGCTTAGTTCCTTCCCTTATACATCTCAATTTGATCCAGGATTTCACCGCCCTGATTTCACTGCTGGTATTATAAATGCAGTTTAAGGTGGATATTCCCATAGCAGTGCTTATGGGGAGCCGGTCGGCCGAGCGGACAGCACGCTGGACTTGTGATCCTATGGTCCTGGGTTCGATCCTAGGCGCCGGCGAGAAACAATGGGCAGAGTTTCTTTCACCCTATGCCCCTGTTACCTAGCAATAAGATAGGTACCTGGGTGTTAGTCAACTGTCACGGGCTGCTTCCTGGGGGTGGAGGCCTGGTCGAGGACCGGGCCGCGGGGACACTAAAGCCCCGAAATCATCTCAAGATAACCTCAAGAAGATGACAAGCGGTGCCAGACGAGGAGTCACAATAACGTGGTTGAAGAATGTTGACCAAATCACACACTAGAAGGTGAAGGGACGACGACGTTTCGGTCCATCTTGGACCATTCTCAAGTCGATTGTGTAATGGACCGTTCCCAAGTCCATTATCAAGCGGTATTCTGTTGCCGTGCATTCTTTCCTAAACAACAGACGTCTGTAAAGCGTACTTGATTGAAATTGAGGTCAGAAACGGTCTAAATGATGTCTGTTTTCGTCCATGTCATATGAAGTGTTTTTCACCGTTTTCCTGTTCACTGGCTTCCCGTTAGATGCATTTAGTGTGTTGGTCTCTCCTAGCGACCAACGCGCCTACATATATCTCCCCACACCTTGTCTCCACTTCCACCAGGCCTCTCTCTCTCTCTCTCTCCCCCCTCTCTTGCTCTCCTCCCACAGCTCTCTTCCCTCTCTCTCCCCCCTCTCTTGCTCTCATCCCACACCTCTCTTCCCTCTCTCTCCTACCTCACCTCTCTTCCTCATTCCTACATCTCTGTCGACCACCACCCAACTCCTCACAAAATGCGACGGACCGACAAAAGTGCCCGACACAGCACCGCTCCTGTGCCAGGTAAGTCCTCTACGGGATCACCATAGCCCGAGCTACTTGCCCCGCTCCTGTGCCAGGTAAGTCCACTACGGGCTCACCATAGCCCGTGCTACTTGCCCCGCTCCTGTGCCAGGTAAGTCCACTACGGGCTCACCATAGCCCGTGCTACTTGCCCCGCTCCTGTGCCAGGTAAGTCCTCTACGGGATCACCATAGCCCGTGCTACTTGCCCCGCTCCTGTGCCAGGTAAGTCCTCTACGGGATCACCATAGCCCGAGCTACTTGCCCCGCTCCTGTGCCAGGTAAGTTACGGGCTCACCATAGCCCGTGCTACTTGCCCCGCTCCTGTGCCAGGTAAGTTACGGGCTCACCATAGCCCGAGCTACTTGCCCCGCTCCTGTGCCAGGTAAGTTACGGGCTCACCATAGCCCGTGCTACTTGCCCCGCTCCTGTGCCAGGTAAGTTACGGGCTCACCACAGCCCGTGCTACTTGGAACTTGTTCCGAGTAGCTGAATCTCTAACAACAACAACAACCCAACTCCTCATGTCATCTGAACTCATCCACACCGTCGACATCACACATTCTACCACATTTTCCTATAATTCCTCTGTGCCCTTCTCTTATCATATCCTCCTGGTCCCCCATCATCTCTGCTCTTCTACATCTTATCTCCTCTGGATTTCTCGTACACTTCACCTCCTTCTTCCCTTCTCTCATCTCCACCTAAAGTCCTCCTCATCTCACCTACTCATCTTATCCAATCTTATCCACCAATACCACAACTTCTGCTGCCTCGTTTGAAGCTGTATCCTGCCTTATCAGTCGACCCAATACCTCAGTGAGACATATCCTGTTTTTTCCATTTTCCAGTAACCAGATTTCTTGAGTCTCCTCCTTCAGATGTAACTTAGATTCGCTACATCTTAATACACAACGAAATACTCATTTTTATTGGTTCAATGCCTTTATTTCCGTGTCAAATACGACACTTTTGTTTCTCTCTTTTATCATTAAGTTTCTGCGATTTGATCCTTCATCTTTAGTCTTGCATTAGCCTCCGGCTGCCTGATAGTTCTATCTGGGTGCCGGCTGTGGTTGCCAGAGTGGTAATGGATAGTTATCTCCCAGATGTTAGGGTACCTGGATCTCTCTCTCTCTTCCTCCTCCTCTTTCTTGGCACTCTCTTCCCTCCCTCTTGCTCCCTCTCCTTCCTGGCACTCTGACACAATCTGGCACACTTTAGGGTTATATCTTACCTGTGGTCTACGGTGGCTGGGTTCTCATTTAGTGGTCTAGAGTATTATAGTTTAGTCTCCCCCTCTCTCTCTCTCTCTTTCTCTCTTATACTCTCTCTCTCTCTCTCCATTTTTCTTACTGTTTTTCTCTCTTTTTCTCTCTTTTCTTACTCTCTCTCGTCTGCTGATGCTGCTGGAGACTGATGCCGCTGTTTTTCTATTTATCTGCTGTTCTAGGGCTGTTCTGGTCTGCTGTTCTAGTGCTCTGCTGATCTACTGTTCTGATGCTCTGGTGGACTATTGTTCTAGTGCTCTGCTGCTCTAGTGGTCTGCTGGTCTACTGTTCTGATGCTCTGGTGGACTATTGTTCTAGTGGTCTGCTGTTCTAGTGCTCTGCTGATCTACTGTTCTGATGCTCTGGTGGACTGTTGTTCTAGTGGTCTGCTGTTCTAGTGGTCTGCTGGTCTACTGTTCTGATGCTCTGGTGGACTGTTGTTCTAGTGGTCTGCTGTTCTAGTGGTCTGCTGATCTACTGTTCTGATGCTCTGGTGGACTGTTGTTCTAGTGGTCTGCTGTTCTAGTGGTCTGCTGGTCTACTGTTCTGATGCTCTGGTGGACTGTTGTTCTAGTGGTCTGCATGCTCTAGTGGTCTGCTGGTCTACTGTTCTGATGCTCTGGTGGACTGTTGTTCTAGTGGTCTGCTGTTCTAGTGCTCTGCTGATCTACTGTTCTGATGCTCTGGTGGACTGTTGTTCTAGTGCTCTGCTGCTCTAGTGGTCTGCTGTTTTAATGGTCTGCTGTACTAATGTTCTACTGCTCTATGGAAATGTGCTAGTTGGCTTTCCTCTGCTTTCAGCAATTATTAAACTATGACGTATACACAACTACGCATTTCCATAAAACTTTAACCTCTCCTATCCAACCCTTCTTCACACTTAAAACGTCCCCTTATTCACGAAAATGACCAATCCGTTAACACTCCGATAGATTAATGACTTTTAAAGCACTGCTGTATTGATGGTACAGTAATTCTACGATACATTAATTCCACGATACAGTAATTTTCTCAGCTTTTCGACGCATTTGGATTCTATATCAGGATTGGTTTTCCCTATTAAGGAAAATAATCAGGATTTATATCAGGATTTTTATCAGGATTTTTATCAGGATTTTCAGGATTTTTATTAGGATTTTCAGGATTTTTATTAGGATTTTCAGGATTTTTATCAGGATTTTCAGGATTTTTATTAGGATTTTCAGGATTTTTATTAGGATTTTCAGGATTTTTATCAGGATTTTCAGGATTTTTATCAGGATTTTCAGGATTTTTATTAGGATTTTCAGGATTTTTATCAGGATTTTCAGGATTTTTATCAGGATTTTCAGGATTTTTATCAGGATTTTCAGGATTTTTATTAGGATTTTCAGGATTTTTATCAGGATTTTCAGGATTTATATCAGGATTTTCAGGATTTTTATCAGGATATTTATTAGGATTTTCAGGATTTTTATCAGGATGTTCAGGATTTTTATCAGGATTTTCAGGATTTTTTTCCCTATTTAGCTATTAACTCTTTTTCATTCCCTGTTAAGTTGCTTTGTGAGTAGCTTAACAGAGTCCTTCATTCTGAAAGAACTTTGTTTCTGCTTGGCCACTTTCGTTGACTTCATTCATTCCTTCATGACTTCTTTCTTTTTTTGTTTGCTCTATTTCTTTGTTACTTCTTTCATGCCTTTCTTGTTTATATTTATTATTATCCTTGCTTCTTTCATTCCTGCCACGTTTGATTAATTAATTTCTTTCTTCTTTCATGACTTCCGTCCGTCATTCTTGTTTCCTTACTTCGTCCATACTTCATTCAACATTCTTTCACTTCTTTCCTCACAGCCCTAGGTTGAGAAATATTCTCTATCTCTCCTGTGAGTACATGACACCCTCAGCTCACAATATCTCACAAGATTCTCTCTGCTTACAACGCCTCACAAGCCAGCCCCTTCCTCACAGCCCTAGGTTGAGAAATATTCTCTATCTCTCCTGTGAGTACATGACACTTTCAGCTCACAATATCTCACAAGATTCTCCCTGCTTACAACGCCTCACAAGCCAGCCCCTTCCTCACAGCCCTAGGTTGAGAAATATTCTCTATCTCTCCTGTGAGTACATGACACCCTCAGCTCACAATATCTCACAAGATTCTCCCTGCTTACAACGCCTCACAAGCCAGCCCCTTCCTCACAGCCCTAGGTTGAGAAATATTCTCTATCTCTCCTGTGAGTACATGACACTTTCAGCTCACAATATCTCACAAGATTCTCCCTGCTTACAACGCCTCACAAGCCAGCCCCTTCCTCACAGCCCTAGGTTGAGAAATATTCTCTATCTCTCCTGTGAGTACATGACACTTTCAGCTCACAATATCTCACAAGATTCTCCCTGCTTACAACGCCTCACAAGCCAGCCCCTTCCTCACAGCTCACAATTCACAGGACGCTAGGAGAAATTTTCATGTAAAAAAACATATTCCAAACATAAATTCAATTCAAATCACAAATCCTTTTTTTCAAAACGACTAAAGTAACCGGAAACGTGTTAATTTGTCGAGCCCATTTTCCAGAGAAAATTGGTTAGTTTTCTGGTAATGGGATAGTATTTCCTGGGATAATTAGCAGGGAATGGGTATGAAGTAGGTACCAGCTTGGGGCCCAGGACGGTGTGAATCAGTGGCCATCTGGGGGCCCAGGACGGTGTGAAACAGTGGCCATCTGAGGGCCCAGGACGGTGTGAAACAGTAACCAGCTGGAGGCCCAGGACGGTGTGAATCAGTGGCCATCTGGGGGCCCAGGACGGTGTGAAACAGTGGCCATCTGAGGGCCCAGGACGGTGTGAAACAGTAACCAGCTGGAGGCCCAGGACGGTGTGAAACAGTGGCCATCTGGGGGCCCAGGACGGTGTGAAGCAGTGGCCATCTGGGGGCCCAGGACGGTGTGAAACAGTAACCATCTGAGGGCCCCAGGTCGGTGTGAAACAGTGACCATCTGAGGGGCCCAGGTCGGTGTGAAACAGTAACCATCTGAGGGCCCCAGGTCGGTGTGAAACAGTAACCATCTGAGGGCCCCAGGTCGGTGTGAAACAGTGACCATCTGAGGGGCCCAGGTCGGTGTGAAACAGTGAGTCTCCTGGCTTAAGTATTAATATTCCTAAAAATGTGATAGAATTAAAAGCGACCGAAGCGCCTAATGGGATTTTGTGTCTGAATAAAGTGTACAAATTAGGGACAAATACCAGTGAAAATTAGCATTGGATCCTTTAGTCTCTGGTGGAAGGAATAATGCATTGTGCCCCCCCCCCCCTGAGGCTGTTTGGGGAGCTGGTTGGCGCTTAAAACTGGAAGCTCTTCACTGGAACCATAGGCGCTCAGGAGTGTGTTAATACCAGCTACACAGAGCTGATTTTGTAGTGCTCAATTTGCAAGAATATGAGACCAAGCTTTCACTTTCCTGTGGCATCTTTTGTGGTGTTCAATACGCAGGAATATGAGACCAAGCTTTCACTTTCCTGTGGCATCTTTTGTGGTGCTCAATATGCAGGAATATGAGACCAAGCTTTCACTTTCGTGGGGCATCTTTTGTGGTGTTCAATACGCAGGAATATGAGACCAAGCTTTCACTTTCGTGGGGCATCTTTTGTGGTGCTCAATACGCAGGAATATGAGACCAAGCTTTCACTTTCCTGTGGCATCTTTTGTGGTGCTCAATATGCAGGAATATGAGACCAAGCTTTCACTTTCGTGGGGCATCTTTTGTGGTGTTCAATACGCAGGAATATGAGACCAAGCTTTCACTTTCGTGGGGCATCTTTTGTGGTGCTCAATACGCAGGAATATGAGACCAAGCTTTCACTTTCGTGGGGCATCTTTTGTGGTGCTCAATATGAAGGAATATGAGACCAAGCTTTCACTTTCGTGGGGCATCTTTTGAGGCGCTTAATATGGAAAAACAGGAGAATAGGTTTACAGTTTCGCTAAGCTTTTTTCGTGCTCAATACGGGGGAATACAAGAATATACACATGGTTTCCATGGACCTCATTTGTTAGTGATTAATGAGGATTTAAACGAGCAAACTTCCAGTTTACACAGAGGGTTTTTCCTGGTGCTCAATGTGATGAACACGAGTGTAAACCAACAGTTTACATTGCGTTCAGCTGTTCGTCCTCCAGTGCCTGAATTAGGGCGATAAAGAGCTGTTACAACAGCGTTACTAACAACAGAGATCCAACGGGAATGGGGAGGATAATTAGATCTGCTGTTTACGTGGTTCTAGTTCCACTCCTGGTAATGATAACGTAGATAATGGAGTTAGTTATTAAGATAATCTGTCGCCCCCAATCCAGGCAAAACTGGAACCCACAATATCTAATGGCTGACAATTTTAACTGAAACTGAAGTGCAATGTGAGGAAAGTGGCACACGAATTAAGCTTATTAAAACATGCTCTCGGACGCAGGTTCGAATCCTCATCACGGCCCTTGTGGATTTGTTCAGCTTATTACAACCCTCTGCAATGGGTTTTGATAACGAGTTAAACCAAAAATAACTCTCAAACTAAACAGTGACCTATCTTGGTTATCTTGAGGTTATCTTGAGATGATTTCGGGGCTTTAGTGTCCCCGCGGCCCGGTCCTCGACCAGGCCTCCACCCCCAGGAAGCAGCCCGTGACAGCTGACTAACACCCAGGTACCTATTTACTGCTAGGTAACAGGGGTATAGGGTGAAAGAAACTCTGCCCATTGTTTCTCGCCGGCGCCTGGGATCGAACCCAGGACCACAGGATCACAAGTCCAGCGTGCTGGCCGCTCGGCCGACCGGCTCCCAAACCAGGGTTTATTTCAAATCAGGGACCAAATAAGAACAAATCAATAAACTACACTACAGAGTTTTTTTGAACCACACGAAGCAGCTTCTATTAATTTCCAAAATTATCTATTACATTATTATTATTAATTATCTATTAATTATCTATATAATTATCTATCCATCATGTGTGTCTAACATTTGCGTTGTTCCGACCCCAGGTTAGTAGTTCTGGTTCGAATCAATGCAGTCTCCGTGGTGTAGTGGTAAGACACTCGCCTGGCGTTCCGCGAGCGCTATGTCATGGGTTCGTATCCTGGCCGGGGAGGATTTACTGGGCGCAATTCCTTAACTGTAGCCTCTGTTTAACGCAACAGTAAAATGTGTACTTGGATGAAAAAACGATTCTTCGCGGCGGGGATCGTATTCCAGGGACCATAGGATTAAGGACTTGCCCGAAACGCTACGCGTACTAGTGGCTGTACAAGACTGTAACAACTCTTGTATATATCTCAAAAAAAAAAAAAAAATTACAAGTTGAGTTATAGGAATATTTGTCAATATTCGTACATAGTTTAGACGTCATTAAACACACACAGACAGATCTAGACCAACTGAATGAATTGTCCTACAATTGGCTACTTAAGTTCAACCCAAGTAAGTGTAAGTTAATGAAACTAGGAGGAAACAAGAAGCCAGAGACAGGAAGCCGATTGGGAGATGAAGTCTTTCATTAAACAGTCAGAGAAAAAGATCTAGGAGTTGATGTCACACCAAACCTGTCTCCTGATGCTCACATGAAAAGAATAACATCAGCGGGGTATGCGAGGCTGGCTAACATCAGAACTGCCTTTAGGAACCTGTGTAAGGAATCCTTCAGAACCGTGTAACCGGGGGGAGCCGGTCGGCCGAGCGGACAGCACGCTGGATTTGTGATCCTGTGGTCCTGGGTTCGATCCCAGGCGCCGGCGAGAAACAATGGGCAGAGTTTCTTTCACCCTATGCCCCTGTTACCTAGCAGTAAAATAGGTACCTGGGTGTTAGTCAGCTGTCACGGGCAGCTTCCTGGGGGCGGAGGCCTGGTCGAGGACCGGGCCGCGGGGACACTAAAAAGCCCCGAAATCATCTCAAGATAACCTCAAGATATTCCACATATGTAAGACCAATCCTGGAGTATGCGGCCCCAGCATGGAGCCCGTACCTTGTCAAGCACAAGACGAAGCTGGAAAAAGTTCAGATATATGCCTCTAGAATAGTCCCACAACTAAGAGGCATGAGTTACGAGGATTGGCTGCGTGAAATGCACCTCACGTCGCTGGAAGACATGAGAGCTCGGGGAAACATGATCACAACCTACAAAATTCTCCGAGGAATTGACTGGGTATTTAAGAATAAACTGTTTAACACGGGTAGTACACGAACAAGGAGACACAGGTGGAAACTAGGTACCCAAATGAGCCACAGGGACGTTAGAAAGAACTTTTTCAGTGTTAAAGTAGTTAGTAAATGGAATGCATTAGGCAGTGATGTGGTGGAGGCTGACTCCATACACAGTTTCAAATGAAAATGTGATAGATACCAGTAGACTCAGGAATCTGTACACCAGTTGATTGACGGTTGAAAGACGGGACCAAAGAGCCAAAGCTTAACCCCCGCAAGCACATCTAGATGAGTTTAACTACGTGAGTACATACACATACCGACACTTTCTCTCTATCTCTCCCCTCTCTCTTCTCCAATATATATCTCTCCACTCTCCCTCTATCTATCTCTTCCCTCTCCCTTCCTCTATCTCCTCTCCCTCCATCTCTCCTCCCTCCCATTACTCCATCCTCGTCCCAGAATACACAGATTAGAGATAAGAGCAGGAGAGAGAGAGAAAAACGAGAAGCTTTAAGAATCACAAACTGCTGTAATACTTAGAGTTAATGAAGCTAATTTTGGTCAATGAGGCGGGTATTAGGCCCTGTAATGCAGAAAATTACCCATGAGGGCTCTTCTGAAACATCGCCTGACTGTTGGGGCAACAGCATGCTATGCTGGTAGGTGGTGGTAGAAGATGGTGATGATGATTGTGGTGATGGTGATGCTGATGATTGTAGGTGTGGACGGTGGTAGGTGGGGATTGTGGTAGGTGGGAATTGTGGTAGTAGTGATGGTGGTAGGTGGTGGTGGTATAGATAATTAGTAGAAGTATTGGTGGTAGGTGGTAATGTCAATGGATTTAGGTGGTACAGGCAATGCTGATAGGTAGTTGTTATTATATATATATATATATATATACATAATAAAGAAAAGATAACGATAACGGTTGATCAAAATCAACCTTGGAATAAAGTGGACATCGATGTCAGAAGTATTTTGACATCGATGGTCGATAGCTTAGTCTACGAGCCAGATATACCTCGGTATATTCCTGGTATATATCACATCAGTTCAATGGCAGCTGATCACACGTATATGCATTCTATCTTTTAATTTAATGTTTATCATTTGCAAAGAGATAAAATACAATTTGCAAGTCCTGGCAATAATTTGTGCAATAATTCAAACATAATTTTTATATTCACTCTAAAGTGTATTCTCTTAACTACAATTAACCAGTTTACATATTGAAAACAAAATTTTTTTTTAACATTAACTGAGTCATTTATTGCTCGTTAAAATTGATATTACAAATATTTTAAAACTTTAATGTGATTATCTGGATTTATCTCTATTATTACTTTGAGAAGAGAGGAAGAGGGAAGAGCAAAAGGTGAGGGGAAAAAGCTACAAAGAAAGGGAAGAGGAGGAGGAGGAGGAGGGGTTGTGGAAGAGAATATAGGAAAAGAGGGAGAAGGGAAAGGAAGAGAGGGAGAGTAAGATGATGTAAGGAAGAGAGAATATGTGTAGCAAAAAGAGAGAGAGAGAGAGAGAGAGAGAGAGAGAGAGAGAGAGAGAGAGAGAGAGAGAGAGACAGAGAGAGAGAGAGAGAGAGACAGAGAGAGAGAGAGAGAGAGAGAGAGAGAGACAGTCAGTAAGATAACTACCAGCTAACCCCACCCATGTATTCTGTTATCATAAAAGACCTCGTTACATTCCCGACAGATCCTCAGAAAATCACCCTCATGTAATGGGACTCAAAGACACAATCACTGTATCAGAGTTGAACACATATATATATATATATATATATATATATATATATATATATATATATATATATATATATATATATATATATATATATATATATATATATATATGTATATATATATATATATATATATATATATATATATATGTCGTACCTAATAGCCAGAACGCACTTCTCAGCCTACTATTCAAGGACCGATTTGCCTAATAAGCCAAGTTTTCATGAATTAATGTTTTTTTCGGCTACCTAACCTACCTAACCTAACCTAACCTAGCTTTTTTTGGCTACCTAACCTAACCTTACCTATAAATATAGGTTAGGTTAGGTTAGGTAGGGTTGGTTAGGTTCGGTCATATATCTACGTTAATTTTAACTCCAATAAAAAAAAATTGACCTCATACATAGAGAAAAGGGTTGCTTTATCATTTCATAAGGAAAAAATTATAGTAAATATATTAATTCAGGAAAACTTGGCTTATTAGGCAAATCGGGCCTTGAATAGTAGGCTGAGAAGTGAGTTCTGGCTACTAGGTACGACATATATATATATATATATATATATATATATATATATATATATATATATATATATATATATATATATATATATATAAATTAACGCAAGATAGCAAGATAGCTTCATTCAATTTGCTTTTGATCATCACAACTAAACACCTGAAAATATATATATATTATCCAAGCAGGAAAACGTGGTTTCTCATGTTCTTACTAATACTTATTTCCAGCTAAATAATTTATTAGTCTTTAACTTGGAATATTTCCACTCCGTTTGCAACCATTCTGTAGTGTAAACAATGTTGTTTACACTACATTGTTTACACATTGTAGTGTAAACAATGTTGTTTACACTCCTGTTTACACTACATTGTTTACACATTGTAGTGTAAACAATGTTGTTTACACTCCTGTTTACACTACATTGTTTACACATTGTAGTGTAAACAATGTTGTTTACACTCGTCAATAAAACAAAATATAGTTTTAAGATGAGTACACATCTTGGGACAAATCTCAGGTTGTTCATATATCACTGCAAAGATGAAAGTAGTTCCTGATTCGTGAATATATTTTCTCTGGCGCGTATAAATTTTTTCTTACAGGGTGGAAGTGTTCCTTAGACTGAGAATATATTCCATTTACCTTTACTAAGACCATCTATATTTTCTCTAGGACAATGAAACTCTTTCCTAGAACATGTTTCCCATGGAAACACAAACTGTAACTATCTCTATTTTCCGCTTGTTACAACTTGTAATAAAGTTGTTACATCTTGGTTTAACGTGTTTATGACGTATTAGAACGTTGTTACAACTTGCTATATTGGTTGTTATAACTGGTTAGGAGGTGTTAAAACTTGTTCGAACGTTGTACCAACGTCGTAGTTTCGGTGTGTGTTTGGCGGGAATTGTTCTCCAAAGTAATGAAAATGTTCTTCAGAATAATGAAATTATTCTTCAAAATAAAGAAAATGTTCCCTAGAATACTGAAAATGTTCCCTAGAATATTGAAAATGTTCCCTAGAATACTGAAAATGTTCCCTAGAATATTGAAAATGTTCCCTGGAATACTGAAAATGTTCCCTAGAATACTGAAAATGTTCCCTAGAATACTGAAAATGTTCCCTAGAATATTGGAAATGTTCCCTAGAATATTGGAAATGTTCCCTAGAATACTGAAAATGTTCCCTAGAATATTGAAAATGTTCCCTAGAATATTGAAAAGTTCCCTAGAATGTTGAAAATGTTCCCTAGAATATTGAAAATGTTCCCTAGAATACTGAAAATGTTCCATAGAATATTGAAAATGTTCCCTAGAATATTGAAAAGTTCCCTAGAATATTGAAAATGTTCCCTAGAATATTGAAAAGTTCCCTAGAATATTGAAAATGTTCCCTAGAATATTGAAAAGTTCCCTAGAATATTGAAAATGTTCCCTAGAATATTGAAAATGTTCCCTAGAATATTGAAATGTTCCCTAGAATATTGAAAATGTTCCCTAGAATATTGAAAATGTTCCCTAGAATATTGAAAATGTTCCCTAGAATATTGAAAAGTTCCCTAGAATATTGAAAATGTTCCCTAGAATATTGAAAAGTTCCCTAGAATATTGAAAATGTTCCCTAGAATATTGAAAAGTTCCCTAGAATATTGAAAATGTTCCCTAGAATATTGAAAATGTTCCCTAGAATACTGAAAATATTCCCTAGAATATTGAAAATGTTCCCTAGAATATTGAAAATGTTCCCTAGAATATTGAAAATGTTCCCTAGAATACTGAAAATATTCCCTAGAATATTGAAAAGTTCCCTAGAATATTGAAAATGTTCCCTAGAATATTGAAAAGTTCCCTAGAATATTGAAAATGTTCCCTAGAATATTGAAAATGTTCCCTAGAATATTGAAAATGTTCCCTAGAATATTGAAAATGTTCCCTAGAATATTGAAAAGTTCCCTAGAATATTGAAAATGTTCCCTAGAATATTGAAAAGTTCCCTAGAATATTGAAAATGTTCCCTAGAATATTGAAAAGTTCCCTAGAATATTGAAAATATTCCCTAGAATATTGAAAAGTTCCCTAGAATATTGAAAATGTTCCCTAGAATATTGAAAATGTTCCCTAGAATATTGAAAATGTTCCCTAGAATATTGAAAAGTTCCCTAGAATATTGAAAATGTTCCCTAGAATATTGAAAAGTTCCCTAGAATATTGAAAATATTCCCTAGAATATTGAAAAGTTCCCTAGAACACGAAAGATTTCCCCTAGTACAATACATATTTTCCTTAGTGTTGATTTCGAAGCAATAAAAGTTTGCCTTAAGCCAAGTCCCTTGACGGCGGATTATTGGTTAACTCTGTAAGGAAAGTTTTCCTTCAAGTGAGAGACAACTGACTCGTAGATGTGCCACAATCCCCACGGAGCGACCGTCGACTCAAGAGAGATATTAAAGAACGTCTTTGAACACCTGGTTAACTCTGTAAGGAAAGTTTTCCTTCAAGTGAGAGACAACTGACTCGTAGATGTGCCACAATCCCCACGGAGCGACCGTCGACTCAAGAGAGATATTAAAGAACGTCTTTGAACACCTGGTTAACTCTGTAAGGAAAGTTTTCCTTCAAGTGAGAGACAACTGACTCGTAGATGTGCCACAATCCCCACGGAGCGACCGTCGACTCAAGAGAGATATTAAAGAACGTCTTTGAACACCTTCGACTCACTATTACCTATTTGTATTTGCCGATTTCTATCTACAGGATAGTTTTTTTTTAGCTTTTGTATCCCTGCGTGTCCAATCTCAGATTGTTCAATGACTCCCAACCAGTTCTTTCTATCATATCTATACCGCTAACTACTGGCTAGGCACAGGATGCAACCCACAACAGCTCTCTAGCTCCCAGGTACCTATTTACATATCATTAAGTCAATAGAGAATATATATTGACTTCATAAGTCAATATATTTAGTTGTTAGAGGGATTAGTTGCAAAGATATATATCCTATTCGCTTCATTCTTTTGGTGGGGCTCGATCCTGTGGTATTCAGTTGAAAGGTAACGATTGGCCCCACTGCGCCATAGGACTCAGTATGTACTTGAGAATCCACTCATTCGTGGGAGAGCTAACGACTGAACCACCTCACTCCACCAACTTATGGTAATTTGAACAACATCACAACATGGGAACTTTGAGGAGAGGAGACAATCTCATTTGTTAAATGTGTTCAACTTTCTTGAACATAAATTTCCCTTGTTCCATTACCCTCAACTGCAAGCCTTTGCTCCGCCCAAACTGGGTTCCAAGATCATTGGGTCGAGTGTGCCCAAATTTTATTTTTAATGAGTTTGTTGCTATGTTGTTTGGGCTTGACAAAGGCAACATTCTGCAATTAGAAACTTTTTTAAGATCAATGTTGTATTGTCCAAAGATATGATGTATTTTGTTTTAATTTTTATGTTTCCTAAATATGTACTTACTAAATATGTACTTACTAAATATGTACTTACTAAATATGTACTTACTAAATATGTACTTACTAAATATGTACTTACTAAATATGTACATTCTGTACTTTTGACAACACCAGTCAGACTTAACCTTACAATAATACCATTTTTATCTGTATCACCTCCACAATACAGTATTTTCTACCTGTATCACCGTAAAACACAATTTTTTACGAATAACACCTCCAAAGATTGTACTTTCCAAGTATTAATCCTAACACTATTTTCTAGGTATTAGGCATCACAAAACTGTATTTGCTATGTATTAGACAAACGAAAACTGTATTTTCAATATAATACAATTCACAACAATTTTTTTTCTTGCATGACTTTGCAACACTGTATTTTCTATATATTTGGTCTCACAACACTCAAATTCCTTTTTTTCAAATTCCAAATTCCTTCAAATTCCAAGACTTTTCAACACTGTTTTAAACTTGTTTAACCCCAAAATACTCTATTTCAACGCATTACGCCACAATCTAATTTCAACAAATATCAACTCACAATCTTTTCACAGCATTTTCCACGTGTTACAAATGTTAGATTGTAAACAATCGACCTGTAAAATTTTCTAAATTTTCTGACAAATATCTTATATACCAATTTCAATAGGCATTATTATTTATCTTGACTTGAATCAATAACTTATTAATTCATATTAAGCAGATTCAGGATAAGATCACAGAGGAGTTCGGAGAATATGTTTGTGAAATTGTTATAAATGTTTTGTAAGTGTTTTGATTAACCAAAAACATTATTTAAATTGTAATAATTTTTTAGTCTGAAAGCAATTTTTTTGTATATTCCCAAAAATGTTTACAGCCTCAGACTTTCAATTAACGTACGAACTATCAAAGTAATTTTATCATATACTCTATATATTTAATTATTTCATTCATATTATTTGGATAATTTCCATTATCAAAAGTCTGTTCACATCAATTAATCAACAAAGAAAAATATTACAAATATCCCTTCAGTATCTATTGACTTATATAGATTTTATAAAGAATTATAATGCCTGATTTATGTTTTTTTCTCACTTTTGTAGATTATCTTTATATGAAAATACGGAAAATAAACTATTTTATAATTAAACAAACCTGGTTATTCTTTATTAAATTTTCAGTACACTTTGTACTAGAATAGTATAGCTCACTAATACACACACACACTAACGCATTATTTCCCTAATACACGCATACACATGCAGTGTTTAATACAATATACGTTATCTTGAGGTTATCTTGAGATGATTTCGGGGCTTTTAGTGTCCCCCCGGCCCGGTCCTCGACCAGGCCTCCACCCCCAGGAAGCAGCCCGTGACAGCTGACTAACACCCAGGTACCTATTTTACTGCTAGGTAACAGGGGCATAGGGTGAAAGAAACTCTGCCCATTATTTCTCGCCGGCGCCTGGGATCGAACCCAGGACCACAGGATCACAAGTCCCGCGTGCTGTCCGCTCGGCCGACCGGCTCCCTTCGGCACGTATGAGAAATATGGTAAATAATATTCACACAAGAATACAAAAATACATATTCATTCATTACAAAAAAAAAAAATACATTCGCAAAATTTTTTGATCAATATTCCCCTATGAATTTTAGTCCCTGGCTAATACAGACATAAAAATTATAGTTTCTAATATATACATTCAAACATATAGACACAGTTGACAAATGGAATGCATTAGGCAGTGATGTGGTGGAGGCTGACTCCATACACAGTTTCAAGTGTAGATATACCTGGTTGATACCTGGTTGATGGGGTTCTGGGAGTTCTTCTACTGCCCAAGCCCGGCCCGAGGCCAGGCTCGACTTGTGAGAGTTTGGTCCACCAGGCTGTTGCTTGGAGCGGCCCGCAGGCCCACATATACCTGGTTGATGGGGTTCTGGGAGTTCTTCTACTGCCCAAGCCCGGCCCGAGGCCAGGCTTGACTTGTGAGAGTTTGGTCCACCAGGCTGTTGCTTGGAGCGGCCCGCAGGCCCACATATACCTGGTTGATGGGGTTCTGGGAGTTCTTCTACTCCCCAAGCCCGGCCCGAGGCCAGGCTTGACTTGTGAGAGTATGGTCCACCAGGCTGTTGCTTGGAGCGGCCCGCAGGCCCACATATACCTGGTTGATGGGGTCCTGGGAGGTTGTTCTACTGCCCAAGCCCGGCCCGAGGCCAGGCTTGACTTGTGAGAGTTTGGTCCACCAGGCTGTTGCTTGGAGCGGCCCGCAGCCCACATACCCACCACAGCCCGGTTGGTCCGGCACTCCTTGGAGGAATACATCTAGTTTCCTCTTGAAAATGGAAACTAGATGTATTCCTATGTATATGATAGAGCCCAATAGGCTCAGGAACCTGTTATACCAGTTGATTGACGGTTGAGAGTCGGGGACCAAAGAGCCAGAGCTCAACCCCCGCAAGCACAACTAGGTGAGTACACACACGTACAATTAAACCTAAGTCACAATCATGAGGTTATCTTGAGATGATTTCGGGGCTTAGTGTCCCCGCGGCCCGGTCCTCGACCAGGCCTCCACCCCCAGGAAGCAGCCCGTGACAGCTGATTAACACCCAGGTACCTATTTTACTGCTAGGTAACAGGGGCATCAAGGTGAAAGAAACTCTGCCCATTGTTTCTCTCCGTCGCCTGGGATCGAACCCAGGACCACAGGATCACGCGTCCAGTGTTCTGTCCGTTCAGCCACAAGCATACGTATATTCTACGATAAATCATTTTCAGTCAAATGAAACACCCTGAAACACCAGGAATCGAACGAGGGTTTGCAAACCAGTGACACAAACCATTGCAAAATATATTTGATAGAATTAATCTTGATCTTCCCAGCATCCTGCTACTCAGACATCGTCTAGAATAAACCACAACATTCAGAGGATGATGAGATGGTCTGCGTTCAATCCCCGACCGTCCAAGTAGTTGGGCACCATTCCTTCCCCCCGTCCCATCCCAAATCCTTATCCTGACCCCTTCCCAGTGCTATAAAGTCGTAATGGCTTGGCGCTTTCCCCTCGGAGATGACCAAAGACTGACTTTACGTTCGGAAAGTTGGCGGGTGAAAGTCTGATCTCTTGTTTCGTATTAATCTCTCGAATTCCCATTACGCAGACGAGGAAAAAAGTCTTGAGCAGACATGTAAAAAGCCGTTCAAGATGCTAGAGTTTTCTTATTCTAGCTGAGAGCAGAGAAAGACTGCAGACAACTGCCAGAGATTCCGGAAAATTTAATGAGGATCTGGAAAACCTGGAGAGTATCTGAAAAATTGTGAAAACTGAAAAACTTAAATTTTGAAAATCTAAATTTGGTCTCGCAAATCTTAACAAAATCCTGAAAACCTACTGAGGATCTAAAAATCTAAATGGAATCTAGAAGATCATATAAAATTGTCTCTAAGATGGTTCATACCACAAGAAAAGTGGTATGAATTAGGTGATTGACAGAGAAGAAGGGTGCTTTACGAGTGCCTGTGTTTCCTCTGCAGGGACATGCATGTAACCAGGTGATTAGGAGAGGCTAAGGAGCTAATTGCACCACCCTGTAAGCTCAACTAGGTGATTAAACACACACACACACACACACACACACACACACACTTCCACACCTATAATAACATTCATAAACTGTCATAATGACCTATCATCAAGCTCACCTGTCATGAATATCACCTGTCATCAATTTCACCTGTCATCAATTTCACCTGTCAATATCACCTGTCATCAATTTCACCTGTCATGAGGATCACCTGTCATCAACACACGTCATCAACATGTACCATAAACTGACAGCCTCAACTGTCAATCAACAACTGTCATCGTACCCAATCCTCATCAACTATCATCATAACCAATCATCAATTGCCATCACTAATCACCTCTAATTACCAGTAGTCTAAAACATTAACAATATTCCCATTAACGTAATTGCAATAGTTCCACAACCTTTGACAAGCTAAGTTCGTTATTTAATTATAGCTTATCCGGCCAACCCATTAATCTGACGGGTATATATTGCCATAATCAGGGCCCCATTCCGGGTTAATGGGAACTCATTCCCAATATATCTTTTTTCCCAAGGTTAGTAATTTTAGAGTTGACATCGCGAGATTTATGTGGTCATCGCTTGTGTTAAAAAATGGAGAAAAAAATTACATTTTCGGTCTGTGGGGTAAAAAAAAGCGTATAAAGTAATAAATAAAATGGTTTTAAAAACGCAAGAGTGAGTAATGGGATTAGCGGAAGCTGGCGCCGCGATGTATATGTCGCGTGAGATCGAGGTGATTTCTGGTGACGTCAGTTTCGCGGTGATCTGAGGTCAGCTGTGACGCTAGTTTCGCGGTGATCTGAGGTCAGCTGTGACGCTAGTTTCGCGGTGATCTGAGGTCAGCTGTGACGCTAGTTTCGCGGGGTCTTCAGGCTCAAGATCCAATAATATTCGCGTAGCCGTGATGTTGGTAGTGAAGTGATATTCGCGGTTCATATTGTTTTCGCGGAGCAGTGAATTTTGCTGCGATTTTCGCGATGCCTCGATATATTCGCTCGCGAAAAATATTACACGTTCAGCTTCAAAACTTCAAGCATGAAATTTCCGCCAATAAAATATACATATATAAAATACATCGCTCTGTTGACCAGACCACACACTAGAAAGTGAAGGGACGACGACGTTTCGATGTGTTGATTGACTCCAGAATGGTCCAGGACGGACCGAAACGTCGTCGTCCCTTCATTTTCTAGTGTCTGAAATGTGACCATTTTCTAGTGACCAGAAATATGTCTGGTCAACATATTTCAGCCACGTTATTGTGACTCATCGTCTGCATACATCCCTCTATCCATTAATCTATCGATCTATTCACTTATAAACAGTATGTGTGTCTCTATCTGATAGAGACTGATAGAGTCTATTAAAACATCTTACAGGAAACTCCTTACATTACTTACACTCTATTCTACACCTAATACACTCTCATACATCATACACACACACACTCTCCACACCTACACTATCAGAAACCTACACCATACCACACCTACGATACCTATTGCTTCCATTCCTCCACTACAGTCACACCCTACAACACCATAAATCAACACCCACCATCAACACCTCTACAATATCATATATCAACACCCCCGAACACACCGAGACACAGGGGTGTCGCTCCAAGAATCTATCGTCTCTCCAAGACCTCCAATACACATTTTGTTTCGCGAGAAATGCAAAAATATAGCAAAAATGAAGTCACCTGTCTGATAGCATCTTCTGCTTAGCTGACATGTTGGGTCATCGATCATCAGTTATTAATTTCCAATACATTAACGCTCAGGGAGATTGAAAATCTTTCTGGCGTGCCTTTCACTCTTGTGTTTCATCGATAAAGAGGAAGGTCGATGTTAGTATCTGAAGTGTCTTCACTGCTTTGTTGTGAATTATTGGGAAGGAGAAGGAGAGAGAGAGAGAGAGAGAGTAAGAGGGAGAGAGAGTAAGAGGGAGAGAGAGTGAGTGTAAGAGGGAGAGAGAGAGAGAGAGAGAGAGAGAGAGAGAGAGAGAGAGAGAGAGAGAGAGAGAGGGAGAGAGAGAGAGAGAGAGAATAAGAGGGAGAGAGAGAGTAAGAGAGAGAGTAAGAGGGAGAGAGAGAGGGAGAGAGAGAGGGAGAGAGAGAGGGAGAGAGAGTAAGAGGGAGAGAGAGTAAGAGGGAGAGAGAGGAAAAAAAGAGGAAAAGAGAGAAATTAAGAGAGAGAGAGAGAGAGAGAGAGTGAGAGAGAGAGAGGGAGAGAGAGAAAGTAAGAGGGAGGGAGAGAGAGAGTAAGAGGAAGGGAGAGAGAGGAAAGAGGGAGATAGACAGGAAGTAAGAGACAGGAAGAGATAGACTGAAACAAATATAAAAACAAAAACTAACAAGGAAAACAACGAAACCTTAATACAAATACCATTATATTGCTCTAAATCGTCATTACGTCAAAAAAACATATCGAACAAAAACATTGCAACAACTGAGAAAAATACATAAAACAATTCAATCATTGCAATAAACACAAACCTAAACCTAACATGAACGATTGAATTGAAATTGAAATAAAATCCAACACTTCATATCAACAAATTTTTCCAAAGAGATTAACGAATTAAAGATTCGTGAAAATTCGTTAAACAAAAAACTTTGAGTTGGATTCAGGATTTGGTTTACAAATCTGTGTGAAAACAGTTATTTTCCTCTGTGTAGGGAAGACTGTGAGATCGACAGTCACTGTTCTTTGTGAGATCCAACAGTCAGTCTTCTGGTTTCTTAAACCTTCTTAAACCTTATGATGTCTTTAGTCTTAAATGTGTCATTAAGACTAGATGGATATGAGCTAGGAAGGTTCAGCCGGGCCCCCTGTGTCTTCACCAAGGGTCCCCTTATGTGTCTAGCTGGGCCCCTATGTGTCCAGCAGGGCTCATATGTGTCCAGCAGGGCCCTTATGTGTCCAGCAGGGCCCCTATGTGTCCAGTAGGGCCCATATGTGTCCAGCAGGGCTCTATGCGTCTAGCTGGGCCCATATGTGTCCAGCAGGTCCCATATGTGTCTAGCAGGGGCCCCAATATGTTCACCAGATCTCTCCTGAGTGCTCAACAGATGACCCAAGTGGCCATCAGGGCTCTTGATGCTCTTTAACTCTCCTAATACATTCAGAATTTTAGCATTTCTTTGTTAAGCATAAATATGCACATATATATGCGAAAGCCAGAATGAAATGGCTTAAAACAACTCAAACTTGGACTTGTTAAAGACTTCCTCAGCTGCTGGACTGGACTGGAGAAAGTGAGGAAGAGAGAGAGAGAGAGAGAGAGAGAGAGAGAGAGAGAGAGAGAGAGAGAGAGAGAGAGAGAGAGAGAGAGAGAGAGAGAGAGAGAAGAAGCGACACCTGTAAGATCACCTGACCTCTCAGGTAAGATCACTCGACCTTTCAGGTAAGATCACCTGACCTTTCAAGTAGCCAAATCCCCCAAGACGTCTGGATAGACTATAAGGCTCGGAGAATGAAACGATAATGATTCAGATCGAATTGTAGGAACATAAATCTTACAAATAAATAAAGAGCAGAGGAACAACGCATAAAAAAATACGAAATATCTGCTAATGAAAGGTAGAAGAGAAATTTAAGGAAAAGGGAAAAGAAAGGATTGATCTCGAAAAAAAGGTTATTAAGATGTTGTGAAGTGTTGTTTTGAAAGTGTTGTGAAAAGCAGCCCTAATACTTTCTTGTTTGGTGTTTTTGCTTCTTGAAAACGAGAATGAATTATTCTGCTACAAATACAGTTAAGGACACTTCCATTTCAATTTCCAAAAGCACTCAGCTTCGTTTGGTCCCCCATAGAAGAAAACGGGTAACCAAAACAGTGATGTATTTAGGAAGAAACTTGATTCGAGGAAATGGAAAAAAAATTAATGTAAGTGGAGAAAATTATAATCGTTATTGTAACTACCTGACTACCTCACCATTGATCGATCAATGGTATTCACGGTACCGTGTACGTTCCAGGGGATGATCCTGGGCGTCATGGGTTCGAATCCAGGTCGTGTCATTCAGAGTTCTTAGTGATATATATAATATTTATTGATCAACATTTAATGGATATATTTGGACAATGTATATATAGATATCCAACCTATACATCTGCATATAATGGAATTAGCGACGTTTCTGACCATAGTGTGAAGAAAAGTAGAGTCAAAATATAAGGCCAGAAGGTAATATTCTAAACCTCGTCCATGACACACAATCAGGAATCCTGGGACCGATTCCCGGGCGGAAACAGAAGGGGTTAGGCTCGACTCTGACCTTCCACAAAAGACTTGAAAGCGCCCAAACATTGGAAAGAGACACACACACACACCAAACAAAATAAACACCTCTCGACACGAACAGGGATTGACTGTGTTGACTTAAGCTACGACTGGAAGTGTTAAATTTTAACAAGTTAAATTTAACAATCAAGTTAACAAGTTAAGACAAGTTAAATTTACTTGTAATTAACTGGACTTTCAGGCAGCAATCATTCCTTTATTGGAACAAAGTCAATGGAAAGAACAGGATTTTAACACCATTAGCAGTTAAAAGAAACCCATTTATCTCATTTTGTTAATTTTGCAGCAGTTTGACGAATAAAATAACCAATGTCAGTGAGAATTATCTTTCATTGGTAAAAAGCAATTTAATTTTCACTAATGTGCTATCAGTTAACATCTGTTATCGGATACTATTTTAGAGGAAGGTACTTGCACACAGATGTTTTATTCAGTGAATTCTTATTGCTATTCATTTGATACATTTTCCCCCCAATCTATTTTATAATACAAAGATATTTTAGTTAATGTATATTGCTATAAATTGCCAAGTTATTCCCAGTGTATTGTAGCTTTTACAGTCATTTTCCAGCTAGTTAAATGATTTACATGAATTTACAGTGTTTTCCTGCAATTTGTAAATGATGTTTCCGGTAATATAACTCATTTCTTCCTATTTACAAAGTTTTATTATTTTTTTATGATTTATTACAAATTCAAGTGATTTCCTCTTATTTCAAATGATGTTCAGCTGGTTGATACCTGGTTGATGGGGTTCTGGGAGTTTGGTCCACCAGGCTGTTGCTTGGAGCGGCCCGCAGGCCCACATATACCTGGTTGATGGGGTTCTGGGAGTTCTTCTACTCCCCAAGCCCGGCCCGAGGCCAGACTTGACTTGTGAGAGTTTGGTCCACCAGGCTGTTGCTTGGAGCGGCCCGCAGGCCCACATATACCTGGTTGATGGGGTTCTGGGAGTTCTTCTACTCCCCAAGCCCGGCCCGAGGCCAGGCTCGACTTGTGAGAGTTTGGTCCACCAGGCTGTTGCTTGGAGCGGCCCGCAGGCCCACATATACCTGGTTGATGGGGTTCTGGGAGTTCTTCTACTGCCCAAGCCCGGCCCGAGGCCAGGCTTGACTTGTGAGAGTTTGGTCCACCAGGCTGTTGCTTGGAGCGGCCCGCAGGCCCACATATACCTGGTTGATGGGGTTCTGGGAGTTCTTCTACTGCCCAAGCCCGGCCCGAGGCCAGGCTTGACTTGTGAGAGTTTGGTCCACCAGGCTGTTGCTTGGAGCGGCCCGCAGGCCCACATATACCTGGTTGATGGGGTTCTGGGAGTTCTTCTACTCCCCAAGCCCGGCCCGAGGCCAGGCTTGACTTGTGAGAGTTTGGTCCACCAGGCTGTTGCTTGGAGCGGCCCGCAGGCCCACATATACCTGGTTGATGGGGTTCTGGGAGTTCTTCTACTGCCCAAGCCCGGCCCGAGGCCAGGCTTGACTTGTGAGAGTTTGGTCCACCAGGCTGTTGCTTGGAGCGGCCCGCAGGCCCACATATACCTGGTTGATGGGGTTCTGGGAGTTCTTCTACTCCCCAAGCCCGGCCCGAGGCCAGGCTTGACTTGTGAGAGTTTGGTCCACCAGGCTGTTGCTTGGAGCGGCCCGCAGGCCCACATATACCTGGTTGATGGGGTTCTGGGAGTTCTTCTACTGCCCAAGCCCGGCCCGAGGCCAGGCTTGACTTGTGAGAGTTTGGTCCACCAGGCTGTTGCTTGGAGCGGCCCGCAGGCCCACATATACCTGGTTGATGGGGTTCTGGGAGTTCTTCTACTGCCCAAGCCCGGCCCGAGGCCAGGCTTGACTTGTGAGAGTTTGGTCCACCAGGCTGTTGCTTGGAGCGGCCCGCAGGCCCACATATACCTGGTTGATGGGGTTCTGGGAGTTCTTCTACTCCCCAAGCCCGGCCCGAGGCCAGGCTTGACTTGTGAGAGTTTGGTCCACCAGGCTGTTGCTTGGAGCGGCCCGCAGGCCCACATATACCTGGTTGATGGGGTTCTGGGAGTTCTTCTACTCCCCAAGCCCGGCCCGAGGCCAGACTTGACTTGTGAGAGTTTGGTCCACCAGGCTGTTGCTTGGAGCGGCCCGCAGGCCCACATATACCTGGTTGATGGGGTTCTGGGAGTTCTTCTACTCCCCAAGCCCGGCCCGAGGCCAGGCTTGACTTGTGAGAGTTTGGTCCACCAGGCTGTTGCTTCGAGCGGCCCGCAGGCCCACATATACCTGGTTGATGGGGTTCTGGGAGTTCTTCTACTCCCCAAGCCCGGCCCGAGGCCAGGCTTGACTTGTGAGAGTTTGGTCCACCAGGCTGTTGCTTGGAGCGGCCCGCAGGCCCACATATACCTGGTTGATGGGGTTCTGGGAGTTCTTCTACTGCCCAAGCCCGGCCCGAGGCCAGGCTCGACTTGTGAGAGTTTGGTCCACCAGGCTGTTGCTTGGAGCGGCCCGCAGGCCCACATATACCTGGTTGATGGGGTTCTGGGAGTTCTTCTACTCCCCAAGCCCGGCCCGAGGCCAGGCTTGACTTGTGAGAGTTTGGTCCACCAGACTGTTGCTTGGAGCGGCCCGCAGGCCCACATATACCTGGTTGATGGGGTTCTGGGAGTTCTTCTACTCCCCAAGCCCGGCCCGAGGCCAGGCTTGACTTGTGAGAGTTTGGTCCACCAGGCTGTTGCTTGGAGCGGCCCGCAGGCCCACATATACCTGGTTGATGGGGTTCTGGGAGTTCTTCTACTGCCCAAGCCCGGCCCGAGGCCAGGCTCGACTTGTGAGAGTTTGGTCCACCAGGCTGTTGCTTGGAGCGGCCCGCAGGCCCACATATACCTGGTTGATGGGGTTCTGGGAGTTCTTCTACTCCCCAAGCCCGGCCCGAGGCCAGGCTCGACTTGTGAGAGTTTGGTCCACCAGGCTGTTGCTTGGAGCGGCCCGCAGGCCCACATATACCTGGTTGATGGGGTTCTGGGAGTTCTTCTACTGCCCAAGCCCGGCCCGAGGCCAGGCTTGACTTGTGAGAGTTTGGTCCACCAGGCTGTTGCTTGGAGCGGCCCGCAGGCCCACATATACCTGGTTGATGGGGTTCTGGGAGTTCTTCTACTGCCCAAGCCCGGCCCGAGGCCAGGCTCGACTTGTGAGAGTTTGGTCCACCAGGCTGTTGCTTGGAGCGGCCCGCAGGCCCACATATACCTGGTTGATGGGGTTCTGGGAGTTCTTCTACTGCCCAAGCCCGGCCCGAGGCCAGGCTTGACTTGTGAGAGTTTGGTCCACCAGGCTGTTGCTTGGAGCGGCCCGCAGGCCCACATATACCTGGTTGATGGGGTTCTGGGAGTTCTTCTACTGCCCAAACCCGGCCCGAGGCCAGGCTTGACTTGTGAGAGTTTGGTCCACCAGGCTGTTGCTTGGAGCGGCCCGCAGGCCCACATATACCTGGTTGATGGGGTTCTGGGAGTTCTTCTACTGCCCAAGCCCGGCCCGAGGCCAGGCTCGACTTGTGAGAGTTTGGTCCACCAGGCTGTTGCTTGGAGCGGCCCGCAGGCCCACATATACCTGGTTGATGGGGTTCTGGGAGTTCTTCTACTGCCCAAGCCCGGCCCGAGGCCAGGCTTGACTTGTGAGAGTTTGGTCCACCAGGCTGTTGCTTGGAGCGGCCCGCAGGCCCACATATACCTGGTTGATGGGGTTCTGGGAGTTCTTCTACTCCCCAAGCCCGGCCCGAGGCCAGGCTTGACTTGTGAGAGTTTGGTCCACCAGGCTGTTGCTTGGAGCGGCCCGCAGGCCCACATATACCTGGTTGATGGGGTTCTGGGAGTTCTTCTACTCCCCAAGCCCGGCCCGAGGCCAGACTTGACTTGTGAGAGTTTGGTCCACCAGGCTGTTGCTTGGAGCGGCCCGCAGGCCCACATATACCTGGTTGATGGGGTTCTGGGAGTTCTTCTACTCCCCAAGCCCGGCCCGAGGCCAGACTTGACTTGTGAGAGTTTGGTCCACCAGGCTGTTGCTTGGAGCGGCCCGCAGGCCCACATATACCTGGTTGATGGGGTTCTGGGAGTTCTTCTACTCCCCAAGCCCGGCCCGAGGCCAGGCTTGACTTGTGAGAGTTTGGTCCACCAGGCTGTTGCTTGGAGCGGCCCGCAGGCCCACATATACCTGGTTGATGGGGTTCTGGGAGTTCTTCTACTGCCCAAGCCCGGCCCGAGGCCAGGCTTGACTTGTGAGAGTTTGGTCCACCAGGCTGTTGCTTGGAGCGGCCCGCAGGCCACATATACCTGGTTGATGGGGTTCTGGGAGTTCTTCTACTCCCCAAGCCCGGCCCGAGGCCAGGCTTGACTTGTGAGAGTTTGGTCCACCAGGCTGTTGCTTGGAGCGGCCCGCAGGCCCACATATACCTGGTTGATGGGGTTCTGGGAGTTCTTCTACTCCCCAAGCCCGGCCCGAGGCCAGGCTTGACTTGTGAGAGTTTGGTCCACCAGGCTGTTGCTTGGAGCGGCCCGCAGGCCCACATATACCTGGTTGATGGGGTTCTGGGAGTTCTTCTACTCCCCAAGCCCGGCCCGAGGCCAGGCTTGACTTGTGAGAGTTTGGTCCACCAGGCTGTTGCTTGGAGCGGCCCGCAGGCCCACATATACCTGGTTGATGGGGTTCTGGGAGTTCTTCTACTGCCCAAGCCCGGCCCGAGGCCAGGCTTGACTTGTGAGAGTTTGGTCCACCAGGCTGTTGCTTGGAGCGGCCCGCAGGCCACATATACCTGGTTGATGGGGTTCTGGGAGTTCTTCTACTCCCCAAGCCCGGCCCGAGGCCAGGCTTGACTTGTGAGAGTTTGGTCCACCAGGCTGTTGCTTGGAGCGGCCCGCAGGCCCACATATACCTGGTTGATGGGGTTCTGGGAGTTCTTCTACTCCCCAAGCCCGGCCCGAGGCCAGGCTTGACTTGTGAGAGTTTGGTCCACCAGGCTGTTGCTTGGAGCGGCCCGCAGGCCCACATATACCTGGTTGATGGGGTTCTGGGAGTTCTTCTACTCCCCAAGCCCGGCCCGAGGCCAGGCTTGACTTGTGAGAGTTTGGTCCACCAGGCTGTTGCTTGGGGCGGCCCGCAGGCCCACATATACCTGGTTGATGGGGTTCTGGGAGTTTTTCTACTCCCCAAGCCCAGCCCGAGGCCAGGCTCGACTTGTGAGAGTTTGGTCCACCAGGCTGTTGCTTGGAGCGGCCCGCAGGCCCACATATACCTGGTTGATGGGGTTCTGGGAGTTCTTCTACTGCCCAAGCCCGGCCCGAGGCCAGGCTTGACTTGTGAGAGTTTGGTCCACCAGGCTGTTGCTTGGAGCGGCCCGCAGGCCCACATATACCTGGTTGATGGGGTTCTGGGAGTTCTTCTACTCCCCAAGCCCGGCCCGAGGCCAGGCTCGACTTGTGAGAGTTTGGTCCACCAGGCTGTTGCTTGGAGCGGCCCGCAGGCCCACATATACCTGGTTGATGGGGTTCTGGGAGTTCTTCTACTCCCCAAGCCCGGCCCGAGGCCAGGCTCGACTTGTGAGAGTTTGGTCCACCAGGCTGTTGCTTGGAGCGGCCCGCAGGCCCACATACCCACCACAGCCCGGTTGGTCCGGCACTCCTTGGAGGAATAAATCTAGTTTCCTCTTGAAAATGTCCACGGTTGTTCCGGCAATATTTCTTATGCTTGCTGGGAGGACGTTGAACAACCGCGGACCTGTTTTATGTGTTCTAATGTTTTTTGAAAGTGTCTAGATGCTTCCCATCTATTTTTAGTGTGTTTTTCC